>NC_067402.1:100348566-100570049 GCF_016432865.1 Antechinus flavipes | reverse complement strand
ACCAATTTATTCTGCTAGACCTGAACCCATCATGGTCAACAGACTCTTTTGCTGGGTCTCCATTTTTCTTCATGGATCAGGTGAGTGCTGGAGAGTGAAGGAAACTCCTCCTTTTAAGGATAGGAGATTCACAGTTTTCCCTTTCACTGGAGGATGAAGTAAAAGTCTCCCAGCTTCTGTGTCCCAATTCCCGTCTCTTTTCCCACTCCCATAGCTCCCACTGAAGCAGGAATCACTCAGACACCCAGATACCTGGTCACGAAGATGAAGCAGGAGGTGACACTGAGATGTGAACAAAATCTGGGCCATAATGACATGTATTGGTACCAACAGGAGCCACAGAAAGCACCCAAGATAATGTTTTCTTATAATTATGACGAGATGAATGTAAATGAAACTGTTCCTCCACGATTCAAGCCCACAAAAATCAATAATCACTTGACCTTCAGCATCTACCCTGTGGAAGTAGAAGATTCAGCCATTTACTTCTATAGTAGCATCAGAGACATCTCCCAGCTGTGCAGAAACCTGCTGTCCCCGGCATAGGAAAAAAGAAGGGAGAAAAGTCACCACATCAGAGACTGACTCACGTTAGGGAGCTTCTGGAGGGAGGAGGAGGAACTCTCATAAGCATATCATAAGACAGTTTTGAAAGGACTCTCATTCCTCATATCAGTCTAATGCATAGTTCTCTGTTTAATTAGAAAATGCCGTTCTGCATTGGCAGGAGATCCTCACTAGAAGCCCCCTACTCTGCTGAAATCAGAGAGATAGTTTAAAGCAAAAGCAGATTTCATTCCTCCATATTGCATTAATTGTTGGGCTTCTTTTCTTCTTACATGGTGTTGTAATGAGGAGAAAGGACTCTATTTGGAGATGTTAGGGAGTAGTTTTCTATCTCCTGTCAGGCTGTCACTTTATTATCTGTTAACTGATTAATCCCTTTTGTGATATTGTAGGTGGGACATCAGCTGAATATGAGCGAGACTTCCTAACCATTAATCTTTCCACTGAACCCACTTCACCAGGGTGCCCTCTTTAGTCAGCCTGTTTCTGAAGATTGTCATCACATTTTTGATATTAGGGTTCTTTTTTTTTTTTTTTAAAGGGAAGCTAGTAGGGTTAAGTTCTAAGTATCTGAAGCTGGATTTGAATTCACGTCCTGACTCCATGGCTGGTGCAATACCCACTGCGTCCCCTAGCTGTCCCTGATCATATTATTGTTTTATTATTGCTGTGGACCTCTGCAGCATTAATCATGGATTTCCAGAAGGTAGCGTTGTCCAACACATCAATCACAGAGATATAAATTTTGGAGCACAAAGTTAGGAGGAAGGAAGCAGACACACTTTTTATGAACCATTTCCATGCTATTGACTCTCCCTTATCTTTGTGCTATTTTCTCTTCACCCTTCACCACATAAAGTTAAGACCATTATCTATGTCCCATGTATGAAGTTAGGAGAAATTTTATGACATTCTTGGGGGTAACCCAACTCTGACCTAACCAGCTGTGGGGTCTTACATAAGTCCCTTCACCATTGCACCTCACATTCCTCCTTTGTACAAATGGGAGTTTGAGCTTGATGATTCTGAAGACTCTCCCCACAGTATGACATGTGCTCCCCCATAAAAGATGAAAGAAGGATGAAGTATTTGATCAGCTAAAAGTGCATAATAGAGAGGGTCTTATCTTCTGACAAATGTTCAGTTTTGTTCATTGCTAATTGTGTTACTTCCCATCATTGGGTGAAATGCTCCTTCCCCCTTTAGTTTGGTTTCATTGATTTCCTCTCCGTTCCTGATCCTTCTCTCTGAAATGTGTGGCTGTGGCCCCCTCTCTCTCCTCACAGAACTCTCTCCACGAGAGGGCAGCAGCCAATGTAACTGGTTCCAACCCCCACTGGCACCTTCCCTGATAAGGCTTTAAACTCCATGGGATTGTGTTAAGCAATTTAAGGAGGTGGTTGGGAGGCAAAAAGAGATGAACGACTCCTCCCTCCCCAGGCACAAGGGAAGGGACGACCGGGTTACTCAGCTCAGCAGCCTGGGATGCCAAAAGCAGAGACAATTTGGGAAAGAGCCCTGTCCCCCCCTCACACTTCTCCAGTGTGGATGTGATTGTGCTCAGGCTGGATTAGAAAAGAGAAGCCAGAAGACGCTTGAATGTAGGGAAACCGGACGTCCCTGACCAAAAGCCAGATAGAAGCGGGAAGCTTTACAGTCCTAGACAGGAGAACCATTCAGGAACCGGAAGAGCTGAGATAAAGAAGCCAGTAAAACTTCCCTGAAAGCAAAAAGAAAACCATTCTCTGGGAACGTCAGTCTGCTTTCTCACATGTGGACCCCTTGGGCTAATGTCCTTTTTCTGGGGCAGTTACTATCCCAGGGCAAACCCAGGACTGAGACTGAGCTTCTGCAGTGAAAAATCAGTGTGAAAAGGACTTCACAGCGTTGGGCAGAACCGTGTTTTCCTATAATTAGGTTGGCCCTGGAGGCAGGGAGCCAGCAGCCACCTATGGGCTCTGTCCACTATGTGGCGCCATGTCACCGCCACCCCCCATTCTGTGGGATGCTTTGTGGGATCCAATGAAGACACTGTTTCCATAAATGGAGACGGCCAAACCTTGCTGCCCCAGGGCTTTTATACCTCATCCCTGGGCCAACACCGAGGGACAGAAGGCAGGGACCCAACCTCTTCTGCGGGTCCTGAACCCATCATGGCCAACAGACTCCTTTGCTGGGTCTCCATTTTTCTCCTGGGAGCAGGTGAGTGCTGGATGGAGAAGAATACCCTCAGTCTGGGGAGAGGAGATCCAGAGCTTTTCCTTCCCTGGAGTATGAAGTGAAAGTCCCCCAGCTTCTGTGCCCCAATTTCTGTCTCCCACAGCTCCCACTGAAACAGGAATCACTCAGACACCGAGATACCTGGTCACCGAGGTGAAGCAGGAGGTGACGCTGAGATGTCAGCAAAATTTGGGGCATAATTTCATGTACTGGTACCAACAGGAGCCACAGAAAGGACCCAGGATAATGTTTTATTATAGTCTTAAAGACATGAGTTTAAATGAGACCGTTCCTCCAAGATTCCAACCTGCATCATCAGGGAATGGTCACTTGACCCTCAAAATCCATCCTGTGCAAGCAGAGGACTCAGCCATCTATCTCTGTAGCAGCAGCAGTGACACAGCCTTGCAGAGTCATCTCCCAGCTGTGCAGAAACCTCCTGTCCTTGGCATAGGAAGAAAGGAGGGAGAAAATTCACCACATCAGACTGGCTCACAAAAGGAAGTTCTGGCGGGAGGAGGAGGAACTCTGCTAACCATATCATAAGAGAGTTTTGAAAGGAGCTCTCATTCCTCATATTAGCATAATTCTCTGTTTAATTAGAAAATGCCGGTCTGCACTGATAGGAGATTCTCACTAGAAGCCCCCTACTCTTCTGAGATCAGAGAGATAGTTTAAAGCAAAAGCAAATTTCATTCCTTCATATTACATTACTTGTTGGGCTTATTTTCTTCTTACGTGTGTTGTAATGAGGAGAAAGGACTCTATTTGGAGATGTTAGGGAGTAGTTTTCTTTTATCAAGCTGTCACTTTATTATCTGCTAAATGATTACCATCTTTTGTGATAGTATGGATAGAATATCAGCTAAATATGACTGAGACTTCCTAAGCTCCATGTAAAGAACCTAGTTGACTTTAGTACTTCAGAGTGTAGATATAAACAGTGTCCTGGTGAAGTGATGGGCAAGGTCCAAGGAGTAACTTCTCTCAGGAGCATGATGGGCCTCCCTTTCTTCATGCAATGACCTGGAAACTGTCCAACAAAAAGCTTTGACAGTATCCTTAGGTCCATTCTATTCCTGTCTTTTTCAATTGCCTTTTGGTGACACACGCACTGTCCTTGGGGAACAGATGTTGCCTTAGTGTCCTTTTATTGTACCCATTTTGATCCCAAGTTTGTGTTGCTCCATTTGAGGTACCCAGATGTCCCTTGTGAATTAAGTGGGAAAATATCAGGCATCTTGGTTTGCACCACTTTCCTAATAGATGCTTATGTGAAAACCATTTAAGGCTCAACTAAGAACTGCCTTAGATATGAGGTGTACAAATCTCTGAGGGTGTTTGGGACGTTCAGGGAGGACCAGCATCTCCGAAGAACATCCACACTCTGGCAACACTCTCAGCAAGTGGGCTAAGTCAGGCTGTGTGTTACCAATAATTGTGAAACCCTGTCAGTGAGTTAGGGCGATTTCTACCCCAAATATGTGAGAACTTCTCCAAACAGAATGGTTAAATGAGAATAACTTGTTTAACTACACATGAAGGTGGCTGAAGTAGGCTCTGAGCTCTTAGAGTTTGAGAAGATCCCAAAGATCCTGAGGTCATCCACTGAATCCTGGTTCATTGGTAGTCATCCTGATGACTTTATGCAAATGTGCCAGTCATTCTGACTTCTGTCTTGCTACTGGACCTTGATGACTCTTTGAAGGGATGGTGAGAGTGATGCCTTTGTACAACTCTGTCTCATTTAAATCCTATTCACAAGTAAGTAGGAACATGATACATGATGTCATTGTTCCTCTTCAAAAATGAAGAATGAACAGAAATAATTCTCTATCTACATCATCATTTTTATGTTTCTTGAAGAGTAGTGATATTTTCTTTGTAAAAGACCCAAAATGCAAACTTTAAACCATGACTCTTTAGATGCCAAGAAAATAGCCAGAGAAAATATGATACCAATTACCAAGAATCCCCAAACACTAAAAAAAAAAAAATTTCCTATATGAAATTCATAGTAATTCAAAAGAAGTCAGCTTCTCCATGTCAGGAAAACAAAATTGGTAAAAAAACAAAAATGTGCTTTTTCCATTATGACAGGCAGTTTGATAAATATGTCTCTGAATTAATTAACCAAGTTGTTAAACTAGGTCAGATGTTTCCAAAGTTCAAAGTATGGAGGTTCTAATTAAAATGGGGCAGGAGAGAGATTAATCTGGAAGTGGTAAGGGAAATGGTGCCATGCCTTTAATTATTCCAATTGTCCTTGTCTTCATCCTTAATATTGCTGGTGTATATGGAGAGGGACAAATACACAAGAATAGTTTAAAATGGAGAAGAAAATATGTAGGAATGGATATGCTTTAATCTATTCCTCTTTTTATTGGGAAAACATACTTGAAATAAAAATCCTATAATGATAATGGTATCTCAACTCATTTTTTTAGAACAGGTATTCTGAACTCCAGGTCCCTAAACTTGAAAAAAATATATTTTAAAATCTATTTTATACCTACAAATATATTTTAATGCCTACCTAATAGAAACTGTTTATTTTTGAGGTGCTGGACATATTATTTTATTCACGCATATCTGTTGTGAGAAAGAATGCAGTTAATGTTGAGTCATTTTCAGTTGAGTTCAACTCTTTGTGAGCTCTTTTGGGGATTTTTCTTGGTAAAAATACTAGAGTGGTACACCATTACTTCTCCAGTTCATTATACATATAAGGAAGTCAGGCAAACAGGATTAAGAGGCTTTCCAGAGTCACATGATTAATAAGTGTCTGAGGCCAGTTTTGAAGTTATGAAGATGAATCTTTGTTAAGTTCTTCCCAATTTTAAGCACAGTGCTCTATTCACTGCACCGCTTAGGGGCCACTTTCATTTGTATTAGTTCATTCAATTGAGAGTTTGTGAACCAATTTGATGTTTTCTTAGCAAAGATTTGCCATTTCCTTCTCTAGCTCATTTTACACATGGGGAACCGAGGCAAACAGGATGAAGTTACTTGCCAGTGTCATAGAGCTAATATCTGAGGCTATGATTTAAACTCAGGTCTTCCTGATACATGGCCCAGTATTCCTTCCACTGGATTATCTAGCTCCTATTCCAAAACAGATCAGGAAAGTACTTATTGTGCAAGGCATACAAATTATATCTCGGCTATCAATTTCCTCCACTCAAAAGACTCATTTAAAAAACACATAAACAAAAAGTAAGGCATAAAAAAAAACACAACTCTTCTCTTCAAGGGAATTGATATTAAATATGTGAATAAAAAATGAATATAAACCATCCAGGTCACCTTCCTCTTGATTCTGCATTTTTTGAATAACTCCCTCAAGGTCCATATCTTTTTGACAAACCCAAGCTATGTCTTGAACTCATTCTTCTAGCTGCAGTGATCTTCTCTGAGAATGAAAAATTTAGAGAACTTTCAGAATGGAAAGGAAAGGAAATGGGACACTGCCCAAGTTAATGTTAACCTTTTTGTGTGATCTGTTTAGGTTCAGAGGGCAGAAGCAGTGACCATTTCTGATTGGTACTTTTTGATTCAATGCAAGGATAAGCTTCTGAATGGTTAGAACTATTGCAAAGTGGCATGGGAGACTTTGGATAGTGACTGTTTTTTTTTTTTTTCTCAATAGAGATTTTTTAAAGAGACTGACTCATTCAATCATTTGTCACAAATATTAGAGAGATGATATTTGACCCAATATGAGTTGGACTAGAGAAACTCTGAAGACTCTTCTCTATATGAGATTCTGTTATTCAATTAGTCCTGATATTTTTTTCAGAGAACTTTGTGGCCTTTTCTGGCCTTTCTGTTAAGATGCAAAAAGCCCAGAAAATGTGTACATATTATGCTTCTCTGCACTAGAACAGACAAACTCCCATCACAAACATGGGGTCCAGAGCAGATCATAAAGGGAATCTATCTCAAAGGCTTCTATTATTGTTGTTGTTCAGTCATGTCCAAGCTTTCATGATAAGTCCATGGAGTTTCCTTTTTTTAATTAATATTTTTTAGTTTTAGAAATATTTTATTTTTTAATTACATGTAAAAATAATTTTTAACATTCATTTTTAAAAATTTAGAGTTCTAAATTTTCTCTCTCCTCTCACCTCTCACTGAGAAGGCAATATTATATTAGTTATACATGTGTAGTCCCGCAAAACATTTTGGTCATGTTCCAAAAAAACCCATGAGGAATAAAAATCCCCATGATAAATAAAGTACACACACACACACACACACACACACACACACACACACACACATTCTATTTTGATCTAGATTCAAAGTCTACCAGTCCTTTCTCTCATGATGAATAGCATTTTTCATCATGAATCCTTAAGATTGGCTAAGATGACAGAAAAAGATAATAAGAAATGTTGGAAGGGACATGGGAAAACTGGGACACTGATACATTATTGATGGAACTGTCAATGGATCTAACCATTGTGGCTGAGAACAATTTGGGACTATGCTCTAAAAGTTATCAAACTGTGCATATCCTTTGATCCAGCAGTGTTTCCCTTGGGCTTATATCCCAGAGAGATCTTAAAGGAGGGAAAGGGACCCACATGTGCAAAACTGTTTGTGGCAGCCCTTTTTGTAGTGGCCAGAAACTGGAAACTGAGTGGATGCCCATCAATTGGAGAATGGCTGAATAAATTGTGGTATATTAATGTTATGGAATATTATTGTTCTGTAAGAAATGAGCATCAGGATGATTTCGGAGAGATCTGGAGAGACTTATATGAACTGATGCTGAGTGAAATGAGCAGAAACAAGACAACGTTGTACAGGACAACATCAATATTATACAATGATCAATTCTGATAGATGTGGTTCTCTTCAATAATGAGATGATTCAAACCAATTCCAATTGTTCAGTGATGAAGAGAGCCATCTATACCCAGAGAGAGAACCGTGGAAACTGAATGTGGAACACAACGCATTATCACTCTTTGTGTTGTTGTTTGATTGCTTTTTGTTTTCTTCCTCAGCTTTTTACTTCTTGATCTGATTTTTCTTATGCATCAAGATAACTGTATAAATATTATACATATATTGAATTAAACATATATTTTAACATATTTAACATATATTGGATTACCTGCCATGAAGGGAAGGGTGATGGGGGGGGGGGAAAGGGGATAATTTGGAATAAAAGGCTTCGCAAGTGTCAATGTCAAAAAATCTCCCATGTATATGCTTTGTTAATAAAAATCTTTAATAAAATAAAATAAAAAATCAGCGATAAAAAGAATGTGGAAATAAAGAAAATAGAAGGAGAAAAAAAAGAATTGTGTTAGAATATTGTCATTCATAGTTGATCATCATACAGTATTGCTGTCCCAGTGTATAATGTTCCCTTGGTTCTATTTACTTCCATTATATCAGTTCATGTAAGCCTTTACAGGTTTCCCTTAGACACCCTGCTTGCAATGTCTTATAGCAAAATATTATGCCATTACAATCATAAAAAGCTACTTTTTCATCCATTCCCATAAAAATTTTCTTGGCAAAAAATACAAGAATGGTTTGTCCTTTTCTTTTCCAATGTGTCTCCAATTTATAGATGAAGAACTGATATAAATAAAAGTTAAGCGATTGTCCAGGGTCAATTTGAACTTATATTCACTCTAGTTAATTTAAAAAAGGATAAAATTAAATAAAAATTAAAAATAGAGAAATAAACCATAGAAATTTTTGGCTTTGAGGTTAGTAGCTAAGAGACAAATAGAAACATTTGACCAATGGAACACAAATTCTTAGTGAAAATGTGAGACCACAATTCAGAAGGCACCAAGAGAAAATTACAGTGATGTCATTAGAAGACATCAGTGATGCAGCAACAATGGAGGGATGAATTGGTTCTTTGTAAATCTTTCCTATCTATATGAGATCCTTAAATGCATAACCCTCTCAATGCCCCTTGCTCCCAATATTCCTTTTTTGTTATAAAATGATATTTATTACATTGATAGGTAATTCCATGTTGTTAGCACTACCAGAATGTTTCAAATTTATTACTCCAAGGCAGACTATAAAAATATAGACTTAAATTTGCTGCCACAATTCTCGGATTTTTTTCCTGGAATATCTGAAAATGTTTGTTTGTTAAAAGAAAAATTCAGGTAATTTACAGTCAATGACTTATTCTTCAAACCCAGAGAAAAACAGCTACGATATTCTTAAATTTTCATTTTTCTTATTCTGAACTTAACTAATATCAGATGAATATACAGGGTTGCACATGAAACTATGAATATCTCTTAAGTATCTTTTGTTTTTATGTTTATATTTTCTCCCACATATTCCATGGATATGTGTCTCTTAACATGTGTTTCTTTGCTATGTCCACTCTTCTCAACAATAACATACAAACACATATTTAGAGAAGTGAACACCAGGCAAACCTGAGGGAAAAGATTATTACTACTTTTATAACTGATTTCATTAGATGTCTTTACCCTAAACTAATTCTGTCTTACTGTTTACTAGTAAAAGTACAAAAATAGGGAGGAGCTGATGTTCTATACTTTCTCAATGGGTATCAGTACACAGAGTACTACGAATCTACAGTAAATAGCTGGAAGGACCCACATCAGAGTGGAGAAGGGTAATGCTCTAGGTACTTAATTAGGATAAACATCTGTCCTCTGTTTTTTTTTTTTTTTCTTTTTTGCTGAGGCAATTGAGGTTAAGTGACTTACCCAGGATCACATAGCCAGGAAGTATATTATCTGAAAGCAGAAACTAAGGATAATGAAAACTTGATGAAAAGGCTTTCTTATGACTGTTCTAAGAAAGGGAATTTGAATATATTGTTTCCCCCACAGAGTGCAAATCTTTCTTTCTTTCTTACTAATGGCATCCTTGGGGCTTTTGGGAGTGTTAAGGGACAGACAGATTTTATCCAGCTTAGAAAGCTGCAACTGTGCTCCACCCCCAGATTCTACCTTCTAAGTCTTTAAAAGGGTGAAAAATCATTTGAGAGAAACATCCCATTCTTTTCCCAATTATATCCTGGGCCCCCCTCTTCTCTATTTTTCTCCTGGAAGCAGGTGAGTGCTGGGCAGAGATGGGAAATCCTTTAGCAGGAGGGCCATATTACCTTGTAGCTATAATGTCAACTTCTTATCCAAATTCCACCTCCTCTTTTCTGGCTCTTTACTTTCCAGAATCTGTGCATGCTAAAATCACTCAGATCCCAAGATATCTCATCATAGAGAAGGGATAGGAGGTAAAAATGAGATGTGAGCAAGACACTCAGAACACTCAAATATTTTGGTATCAACAAATCTCAGGGAGTGGAGAGAAAGGTCTTGTGCTTGTTCTTTACTCCCTGGGAAAGGATAATATAGAGGATGGGGATGATCCTCAAAGATTTAAAGCTCAGAGACCAGAAACAAACATTTTTATTCTCAGCAAACCATGTGCAGAACGCAGATACTCTGGAAAGTATTTCTGCAATTCTGACCACAGTAATAAAATGACATCTAATTTCTTGACACAAATCTCTTTCCTTTCACCCTAGCACAGGAAGTAGGAGTTGATGGTGAGGGAAGAAAGCATAGAGAAATGGTATTGAATATAAAAAATAACTCAAAAGAGAAAGCAAAAATGTTTGGTGTAATCCCAAATCAAAAAGGACAAGGAAGAAACTAAATGCCTGAGTTGGTGGTTGAATAAAGCCCACAATCCATGATGGCAGATCACTCTCATCAGGTAGATCCTCACATGTGTTAATTGATCCACTGTACCAAGCTATGTGCAAGCCTACAGGCTTGGGTGGGATTCTCTCTTTTCTTTTCCTCTTCTCTTGGATTTTAGAAATGTCTTGGTAGCCACCAGAGTTAGTTCCTGTGATTGTTCTGAGTCCTTGAGATTTGGAGGTGTTGTTTGTGATGGGGAATTAAGGTTCTTGGAAGTGTTAGAATAGGGACTTTTGGATTTTGATGACCCAGAAACAAAGAGTCAAAGAAGTAGTGGAAATAAGAACAGTAGACTTATGGATACTCTTTTTTTTTTCCTTTTCTTTTTTTTTTAATAGCCTTTTATTTACAAGTTATATGTATGGGTAATTTTACAACATTGACAACTGACAAACCTTTTGTTCCAATTTTTCCCCTCCTTCTCCCCATCCCCTCCCCTAGATGGCAGGATGTTAAATATATTAAACTATAAATTGGATACACAATAAATATACATGATCAAATCATTATTTTGCTGTACAAAAAGAATCGGACTCTGAAATATTGTACAATTAGCCTGTGAAGGAAATCCAAAATGCAGGCAGGCAAAAATATAGGGATTGAGAATTCAATGTAATGGTTTTTAGTCATCTCCCAGAGTTCTTTCGCTGGGTATAGCTGGTTCAGTTCATTACTGCTCCATTGGAACTGATTTGGTTCATCTCATTGCTGAGGATGGCCAGGTCCATCAGAACTGATCATCATATAGTATTGTTGTTGAAGTATATAATGATCTCCTGGTTCTGCTCATTTCACTCAGCATCAATTCGTGTAAGTCTCTCCAGGCCTTTCTGTATTCATCCTGCTGTTCATTTCTTATTGAGCAATAATATTCCATAATATTCATATATCACAATTTATTCAGACATTCTGCAATTTATGGACATCTACTCAGTTATGGATACTCTTTTATATCAGATTTTATAGCTTAAATTTTAATCATTAAAAAACAGCAAACTATTAAAAAGTTTTTATGATGCGGTGTCATGTGACCAAAATAAGAAAATTTTGGTAAGAATTAAATGTGGATTAATTTCTGAGATTAGTTGCAAAAAGCTCCTAAGAAATGTTAACTGAGAACATTATGGAAAGTATCTAGAGCTTAGGATTTTGCCATGGAATAAAGGCCAAAACAGAGCACTACAGTGAAGAACTATTGAGCACCAAGCTATGTCATGAGAACCTGGAACTTCCAAGAAGAGAGTGGGTTGGAAGAAGCAGAATAACAACTGTGAGTTGTCAAGGATTGCAGCCTAGCCCAGCAAATACTGGCTCAATAAATATTTGTTACCTTTAACTTAATTTAAAAAAAGATACCTATCTCATAATTTACTTAGCACTGACCAAATGTTTATAATAGGATTTCAAAAAAACAATTTTTCTGTAGAGAAGTTTGGTGATTAAAGAATTTGAAGTTTTCCTATTTCTAATTAGAAGGAAAAGAGCTTGGAAGATGATGCGATATCTTGACCTTTGAACTTTGCACTGCTATTTTCATATAATTTAATCATTAAATGTTTTTTGTCCCAAGTACAGTCTCTGCCACAATCCTTGTGGATTCTACTTCCTTGGCTAAAAGGGGGTCATGATTGGAAAAGTTTAAGAAGCCATGAACTAGTTTACTCTTTTAGTTAGTTGTCTAACACCTCCCATCTAAGATCTGTTCAAAGATCAGGGATTTAGGTCTGGAAGGTCTCTCAGGAGTCACTTGGACCACCTTTTTTTTTTTTTTTCAGAATAAGAAATTGAGATTGTGAAAGGAAAAATTATTTCTTGAACACCTGTTAGTCAGTAAGTAGAATTGGTAAGATTTGAGTTCAGGGCCTCTGACTCCAGATACATTACTTTTCCACTGTACCAATTTCACAAGTATGTCTGCTTTAGTCCATATAAGGTAACCTGTTTCTAGGGAGTAGCATCATATTTTTGGTTTTTTGGGGGAGAGGTGAGGGTCAAAGTGATAGTAAGTCTCTGAAATCAGAATTGAATTCAGGTCCTCCTGATTCTAGGACTGATGCTCTATGGATTTGATATGGACCGCTAACCATCACAGCGGCATTAAGCACAGATTTTCAGAAGGTAGCCTTGTCCAAATAATAAACCACAGAGATATGGAATTTTGGGACACAAAGTTACGAGGAAGGAAGGAAGTACTCTTCACAAAACCATTTCCATGTTAGTAACTCTCCTTCATCTTTCTGCTGTTATCTCTTAATCCTTCACCAATTAAACTTTATACCTGTATCCATGTACCAATCATATGCAGTTTGCCTAAAAGAAATTTTATGACATTTTTAGGAGTCACTCCAAATCTGACACTAACCAGTTGTGTGATCTTGTACCAGTCCCTTCACCATTGCACCTCAGATTCACCCTTTGTACAAATGAGAGTTTGAACTTAAGGATCTCTAAAGATTCTTCCCAGGGCATGATATGTGTTCTCCCTAGAGGATAAAAGAAGTGAGCATAAATGAATAATAACTATGCTATTATCTTCTGACAAATATTTTTGTTGATTTTGTTGATTCCCAACACTTGCTTAAAATGCTCCTTCACTTTTCAATTTGATTTTCATTGCTTTCATCTTCATTCCCATTCCTGATCCTTTTTTCTGAAATCTGTCATTATTGGCTCCTATAACGCTCATCATAGCCCACTCTCTCCACAAGAGGTGGGTAGCAGTGTAATTGTTTCTCCCCCACTTGGCACTTTCTCTGGTAAAAGTTTAAATTCCATAGAATTATTTTTAAGCAATTGAATTGTTCAAGATGGTTGACAATATGCAAAAATAGGTTAATGACTCCTTCCTCTCAACATGAAGGAGAAGACACAACTATCTTTCTCAACCCACTAATTTGCAATGCCCAAAGTGGAAATCTTTATCAAATGCTTTTTCTGCATCTATTGAGATGATCATATGGTTTTTGTTAGTTTGGTTATTGATATAGTCGATTATGCTAATAGTTTTCCTAATATTGAACCAGCCCTGCATTCCTGGTATAAATCCTACTTGGTCATAGTGTTTTATCTTGGGGATGATTTTCTGTAATCTTTTTGCTAATATTTTATTTAAGATTTTAGCATCAATATTCATTAGGGAGATTGGTCTATAATTTTCTTTCTCTGTTTTCAGCCTACCTGGTTTATGTATCAGTACCATGTCTGTGTCATAAAAAGAGTTTGGTAGGACTCCTTCAATCCCTATTTTTTCAAATAGATTATATAGCACTGGGGCTAATTGTTCTTTAAATGTTCGGTAGAAGTCACATGTAAATCTATCTGGTCCTGGGGATTTTTTCTTAGGGAGTTGATTGATAGTTTGTTCTATTTCTTTTTCTGAGATGGGACTGTTTAGGATATTTATTTCTTCCTCTGTTAGTTTGTGTAAGCTGTATTTTTGAAGGTATTCTTCCATTTCATTTAAGTTGTCGAATTTATTGGCATAAAGTTGGGCAAAGTAACTCCTAATTATTGCTCTAATTTTCTCTTCGTCAGTGGCGAGTTCTCCCTTTTCATTTTTAAGACTAACAATTTGATTTTCCTTTTTCCTTTTTTAAATCAGATTTACTAAGGGTTTGTCTATTTTGTTGGTTTTTTCATAGAACCAACTCTTAGTTTTATTAATTAATTCAATAGTTTTTTTACTTTCAATTTTATTGATCTCTCCTTTATTTTTAGAATTTCAAGTTTAGTGTTTGACTAGGGGTTTTTAATTTGTTCCTTTTCTAGCATTTTTAGTTGCAAGCCCAATTCATTGACCTTCTCTTTCTCTATTTTATGCAAGTAGGCCTCTAGAGATATGAAATTTCCCCTTATTACTGCTTTGGCTGCATCCCATACATTTTGGTATGATGTCTCATTATTATCGTTTTCTTGGGTGAAGTTATTAATTATGTCTATGATTTGCTGTTTCACCCAATCATTCTTTAGTATAAGAGTATTTAGTTTCCAATTATTTTTTGGTCTACTTTCCCCTGGCAAAATGGAAATCTTTTAGAAAAGATTCCTGTCCCAATTTTACACTAAGCTACTATAGATGTGATTGCAGGCAAGATGGATTAGAAAACACAAGCCAGAAAGTGCTTGAACTCATGGAAAACTAATATCCCACACTAAAAGCTGAGGTCCAGATAGAAGGACGGTTTAAAGTCACAGACAAAAAAACAATAGAGACAACATGAAGAGCTAAGATAAAAAACCAGTATAACAGGCCTTGAAAGCAAAAACAAAACAAAACAAAACAATTCTCTTCTCTGTATGTATGTCTGTTGTCTAACATTAAGCAGCATGTCTTTGTGTAGGTCTATTGTCTAATAAGCTTGTATATATGTTCTTTATTTGCTATAGTTATTATCTCATGACAAAAACCAGAGCTGAGAATGTGCTGCTGTTGTGAAAAATCAATGTAAGAAGGACTTCAAAATATTTGATATTATCCTATTTTAATAAAAGTAAAGCTTGCGTCGTCAATATTGAAGCAGGGTTTTAATACAGCCAACTACTTGCTGTTCCACCACCACAAAAAATATTGCCATTTGTGGGAGCCAATGAAGACAAGAGTTCCATAAATGGAGATGGTTTAGCTAAGCAAGGAAGTAGAGTCCTTCCATATCACCTGGCCAAAACACAGAGATAGGAAGGCAGGGACCCAATCCATTCTATTGCTCCTGACCCTATCATGGGCAACAGACTCTTTTGCTGCGTCTCCCTTTTTCTCCTTGGAGCAGGTGAGTGCTGGATAGAGAAGGAAAACCCTCAGTCTGAGGAAAGGAGATTCAGAGATTTCCCTTTTCCAGGAGCATGAATCACATGTCTCCCAACTTCTGTGTCCCAATTCCTGTCTCTTTTCCCCCTCCCACAGCCCCCACTGAAGCAGGAATCACTCAGACCCCCAGATACCTGGTGACAAAGATGAAGCAGGAGGTGACACTGAGATGTGAACAAAATTTGGGCCATGATGCCATGTATTGGTACCAACAGGAACCACAGAAAGGACCCGAGATAATGTTTTCTTATAATTTTGAAGAGATGAATGTAAATGAGACTGTTCCTCCGCGATTCAAGCCCACAAAAGACAATAATCACTTGACCCTGAAGATCCACCCTGTGGAAGCAGAAGACTCAGCCACCTACCTCTGTAGCAGCAGCAGAGACACAGCCTTGCAGAGTCATCTCCCAGCTGTGCAGAAACCTCCTAATCCCCAGCATAGATAGAAAGGAGGGAGAAAAGTCATCACATCAGAGACTGGCTCACATTGGGGAGGTTCTTCAGGGAAGAGGAACTCTCAAACCCCAGGAACATTTGATAGTAGCTCTCATTTTTCATATTGGTCTAATACACAGTTCTCTGTTTAATTAAAAAATGTCAGTCTGTACTGATAGGAGATCCTCACTAGAAGCTTCTTACTCTGCTGAAATCAGACAGATAGTTTAAAACAAAAACAAATTTCATTCATTTATGTTCCATTATTTCTTGGGCTTTTTTCTTAAATGCTGTGGTAATGAGGAGAAAGGACGCTATTTTGAGATGTTAGGGAGTAGTTTTCTATCTCGTGTCAGGCTGTCACTTTATTGTCTGTTAACTGATTACTTCCTTTTTGTGATATTATAGATGGGACATCAGGTAAATATGAATGAGACTTACTAACCTCCATGTAAAATACCTTGTTGACTTAAGTATTTCTGAGCTTCCTTGGTGCCTGTAGAGATAAAGAGTAGCCTTAATCAGACAGGCTAAATCACACTGTGTATTACCAACAGGTGTCAAAGCCATCAGAGAGTTACGGGGATGTCTACCCCAAACATGTGAAAACTTCTCCAGACTGAATGGTCAAATGAGAAAAATTTTTTCTGATACACACGAAGGTGGTTGAAGTGCTTGTTCCTTTTCAAAAATGTAGAATGAAACAACAATATATGTCTAAGTCATCATTCTTGTAAGTTTCTTGAAGAGTAGTGATACTTTCGTTTTTTATATTCTGAATTTAATCAGTATCAGATGAGTATAGATGAAACCAAGAATATCTCCTGCACTTATGTATAAATTTGCTCCCAATAATTCCATGGATATATGTCTCTTAACATGCGTTTATTTGCTTATTTAGGGAAGTGAAAAACCAGGCAAACCTTCGGAAAAGGTTTATTGCCACTTTTATAACTGATTTCATTAGATGACTTTACTCTAAACTAATACTGTGTTATTGTTACCTAGTAAAAGTACAAAGATAAGGAGAGGCTGGTGCTCCATACTTTCTCTGTGTCTATGAGTACATAGAATACCATGAATCTAGAATAAATAGCTGGAGGGACCCACATCAGAGTGGGGAAGGGTGGTGCTCTAAGTACTTATATAAGATAAACATCTGTCTTCTGTTCTTAAAGGCTCATAGAACAAAAGTGTTTGTTAATTTATTATCTGAAAGCAGAAACTAAGGATAATGAAAACTTGATGAAAAGGCTTTCTTATGACTGTTCTTAGAGAAGGGATTTGGCTATGCTGCTTCCCCCACAGAGCGTGCAAACCCTTCTTAAGAAAGCATCCCTGGATCTTGTGGGAGTGTTAAGGGACAGACAAGTTTTACCCAAATTAGAAAGCGATACAACTGAGCTCCACCCCAAGATTCTACCTTCTAAGTTTTTAAGAAGGTGAAAAATCAGTTGAGAGAAACATCCCATTCTTTCTCCAATTACATCATGGACCCCCTTTTTCTCTACTATGTGCTCATTTTTCTCCTGGAAGCAGGTGAGCTCTGGGCAGAGATGGGAAATCTGTTAGCACCCGTAGATGATGACACTCCCTTGTAGCTATAAGATCAACTTCTTAAAATCAAGAGTCACCTCTCCCTTTCTCTCTCTTTTTTCCCCCAGAATCTGTGCTCACTAAAATCACTCAGATCCCAAGACATCTAATCATAGAAAAGGCACAGGAGGTGAAAATGAGATGTGAGGAAGACACTCAGGTTGCTCGAATGTTTTGGTATCAACAATCCCCAGAGAAAGGTCTTGTGCTTGCTCTTTACTCTGTGGGAAAGGATAATACAGAGAATGGTGATGATCCTCAAGGATTTAAAGCCCAGAGACCAGAAACCAACATTTTTATTCTCAGCAAACCATCTGCAGAACCCCGGAACTCTGGAATGTATTTCTGCAGTTCTGATCACAGTGATGAAAGGGCATCTAATTTCTTTACACAAACCTCCTTCCTTTCACCCTAGCACAGGAAGTAGGAGTTGGTGGCGAGGGAAGAAAGTGTAAAGAACCAGTATTCAATATAAAAGTAGCCCAAAAGAGAAAGCAAAAATGTTTTGTGGAACTCCACATCAAAAAGGAAGAAGAAAAAACTAACTAAATGCCTGCATTGATGGTTGAATAAAGTCCATAAACCATGATGGTAGATCCTTCTCATCAGTTAGGTTTTCACACGTGGTTGACCCACTGTACCAAACCATGTGAAAGCAAGCCTATAGTTGTGGGTGGTATTCCCCTTTCCCTCTTCTCTTGGATTTCAGAGATATCCCTGTAGCCACCACAGAAATAGTTCCTCTGATTGGACTGAGCCCCTGAAATTTAGAGGTATTGTTTGTGATAGGGAAACAAGGTGCTTAAAAGTTTTGAAATAAAGACCTTTGCATTCTGATGACCCAGAAACAGAAGGCCCAAGAAGTAGAGGAAAATAATATGGCACAGAGATGGAAGAGTAGACTTATGGATAGTCTTTTATATCAGGTTTCAGAATTTAAATTTTAATCAACTGAAAAACAAAAAATTGTTAAAAGTTTTTGTGAAGAGGTGTCATGTGACCAAAATGAGAGAATTTCGGCAGGAACTAAATGTGGATTAATTTCTCAGATTACTATCAGGAAAATACTAAGAGATATTAACTGAGTGCATCTTGGAAAGTATCTAGAGCTAGGGTTTTGCCATGGAATAAAGTCTGATGTAGGACACCACAGTGAAGAACTATGGAGACCATAGCCTCATAATACCAAACTGTATTATGAGGGCACAGAGCTCCCAAAGAAAGGGTGGTTTGGGATGAGCAGAGTAAAGATTGTAAGAGATCAAGTTTCCAGCACAGTTCCTTGAATACTGGTTAAATACATATTTGTTATATTTAACTAAACTAAAATAAAAGATACCTATTTCATTATTTACTTAGCACTGGCCAAATGTTTTTAATAGGATTTCGAGAAAGAAGTTTTTCTGCCTTTGCAGCATTTGTAGGGAAGTTTGGTGACTAAAAAAATGTGGAGTCTTCGTAATTTTAATTTAAAGGAAGAAAACTTGAAAGTTGATGAGATCTCTTGACCTTTGAACTTTACAGTAGTATTTCCAGATGATTTAATCATTAAATGCTTTTTGTCCCAAAGAAAGTTTGTGTCACAATTCTACTGGATCCTACTTGCTTGGATGAAATGGGGTCATGATGGGAACAATTTAAGAAGCCCTGAACTAGTTGGCCCTTTTATTGAGTTGTGCAACACCTCTTATTCAAGATGCGATTTATAGGATCAGGGATTTAGGCCTGGAAAGTCCTTCAAGACTCACTTGAGTCTCCTTCATTCTTTTGCAGAATAGATAATTGAGATTCAAAGATACTTAAGTAGTGAATGACATGGGTAGGGTTTTAATATAGGGCCTCTGACTGCAGAAAAATTACTCTTTCCACTGTACCAACCTCACCAGTGTGCCCCCTTTAGTCAATCTGGAGTACCCTGTTTCTGAGGATTGTCATTATACTTTTGATGTTAGGGTCTTTTGGGGAGGCTATTAGAGTTAAGTGACTTATGTCACAGATCTTGTAAGTATCTGAACCCAGATATGAATTCAAGTCCTGACTCCAGGGTAGGTGTTATACCCATTGTATCACCTATCTGCACCTCATCATATTATTGCTGAATTTGGTGTGGACCATTAATCCAGAAGGTAGCATTGTCAAAAACATAGAGATATAAATTTTGGAGCACAAAGTTAGGAGGAAGGAAGCAGATACACTTTATATGAACCATTTCCATGCTGTTGACTCTCCCTTATCTTTGTGCCATTATTTCTTCATTCTTCACAAAATAAAGTTAAGACCTTTATCCATGTCCCACGTATGAAGTTAGGAGAAATTTTATGACATTCTTGGGGTAACCCAACTCTGACCTAACCAGCTGTAGATCTTGCACAAGTCCCTTCACCATTGCACTCACGTTCCTCCTTTGCACAAATGGGAGTTTGAGCTTGATGATTCTGAAGACTCTCCCCATAGTATGACATGTGCTCCCCCATAAAAGATGAAAGAAGGGAGAAGTATTTGATGAGCTAAAAGTGCATAATAGAGAGGGTCTTATCTTCTGACAAATGTTCAGTTTTGTTCATTGTTAATTGTGTTACTTCCCATCATTGGGTGAAATGCTCCTTCACCCTTTAGTTTGGTTTCATGATTTCCTCTCCGTTCCTGATCCTTCTCTCTGAAATGTGTCTCTGTGGCCCCCATCTCTCCTCACAGAACTCTCTCCACTAGACGGCAGCAGCCAATGTAACTGGTTCCAACCTCCACTGGCACCTTCCCTGGTAAGCCTTTAAACTCCATGGGATTATATTAAGCAATTTAAGGAGGTGGTTGGGAGGCAAAAAGAGATGAACAACTCCTCCCTCCCCAGGCACAAGGGAAGAGACGACCGGGTTACTCCAAAAGCAGAGACGATGTGGGAAAGAGCCCTGTCCCCCCCTCACACTTCTCCAGTGTGGATGTGATTGTGCTCAGGCTGGATTAGAAAAGAGAAGCCAGAAGATGCTTGAATGTAGGGAAACCTGACAGCCTGACTAAAAGCCAGATAGAAGCGGGGAGCTTTACAGTCCTAGAAAGGAGAACCATTCAGGAACCGGAAGAGCTGAGATAAAGAAGCCAGTAAAACCTTCCCTGAAAGCAAAAAGAAAACAGTTCTCCTCTGGGAACGTCGGTCTGCTTTCTCACATGTGGACCCCTTGGGCCCCTGTCCTTTCTCTGGGGCAGTTACTATCCCATGGCAAACCCAGGACTGAGAGTGAATGAAAAATCAGTGTGAAAAGGACTTCACAATGTTGGACAGAACCGTGTTTTCCTATGATTGAGGTTGGCCATGGGGGCAGGGAGCCAGCAGCCACCTATGGGCTCTGTCCACTATGTGGCGCCATGTCACCGCCACCCCCCATTCTGTGGGATGCTTTGTGGGATCCAATGAAGACACTGTTTCCATAAATGGAGACGGCCAAACCTTGCTGCCCCAGGGCTTTTATACCTCATCCCTGGGCAACACCGAGGGACAGAAGGCAGGGACCCAACCTCTTCTGCGGGCCCTGAGCCCATCATGGCTAACAGACTCCTTTGCTGGGTCTCCATTTTTCTCCTGGGAGCAGGTGAGTGCTGGATGGAGAAGAATACCCTCAATCTGGGGAGAGGAGATCCAGAGCTTTTCCTTTTCCTGGAATATAAAGTGAAAGCCCCCCAACTTCTGTGTCCCAATTTCTGTCTCCCACAGCTCCCACTGAAACGGGAATTGCTCAGACACCGAGATACCTGGTCACAAAGGTGAAGCAGGAGGTGACCCTGAGATGTCAGCAAAATTTGGGGCATAATTACATGTACTGGTACCAACAGGAGCCACAGAAAGGACCCAGGATAATGTTTTCTTATACTTTTAAAAACATGAATTTAAATGAGTCTGTTCCTCCAAGATTCGACCCTGCATCATCAGGGAATGGTCACTTGACCCTCAAAATCCATCCTGTGGAAGCAGAAGACTCAGCCACCTACCTCTGTAGCAGCAGTAGAGACACAGCCTTGCAGAGTCATCTCCCAGCTGTGCAGAAACCTCCTGTCCCTGGCATAGGAAGAAAGGAGGGAGGGAAGTCACTACACCAGAGAGTTGACTCACAATGGGAAATTCTGGAGGGAAGAGGGACTCTCATAACCCAGAGAGTTTTCAAACAAGCTCTCATTTCTCATATTGGTCTAATACACAGTTCTCTGTTTTATTAGAAAATGCCAGTCTGCATTAGCAGGAGATCCTCACTAGAAGCCCCCTACTCTGCTGAAGTTAGAGGGATAGTTCAAAACAAATACAAATTTCACTCATTCTTATTACATTTCTTCTTGTGCTTTTTTTTTCTTAAATCATATTATAGGGGAAGTGGAGACCTCTATTTAGAGATGTTAGGGATGGTTTTCTACCTCTTGTCAGGCTGTCACGTCACTATCTGCTCATTGACTACTCCATTTTTGTTATATCAGTGATGGGATATCCATTAGATATGAGTGTAATTTCCTAACCACTATGTAAAACATAGACTTCAGCATGTCTAGTTTCCTTGAAAGCTCTAGAGATAAAAAAAATATCATGCTGAAATGGATGGTCTAAATAGTCCTCTCAGGATGATCATGGCCTCCCTTTTTTTCTGTAATTACCTGGAAGTTATCCATCTAAAAGCTTTGATAGTATCCTTGAGTGGATCCCTTTCATGTCTTTTCCCACTGCCTTTTGGTGGCCATAGACACTGTCCTTCTTGGGGTACAGATGTTGCCCTAATGTCCTTCTGTTGTGAGCATCTTGATCCCAAGCTTATATTGCTCTCTTTAAAGTTCCTAGCTGTTCCTTGTGAATTAAATAGGACAAATAATGAACACCTTGGTTTGCATCACTTTCCTATCAGATTCTTATGTGAAGTCCCTTTCAGGCTCAAGAAAGAACTGCCTTAGAGAAGAGCTTTACCTCTATGGGGTTATATGGGGTGTTCAGGGAGGACTAGCACCTTTGGTGAACACCTTTACCCTGGCAAAACTCACAGGCAGACTGCATCAGGCTCTGTGTTACTGACAGGTCTCAAAACAGTCAGTGAATTGGGGGAATGTTTGTCTCAAGCATGGGAAAGCTGATTGGGCTAATGAGAACAATTTGTTCTAATGGACATGAACGTGGCTGAAGTAAGCTCTGTGGAGCTCTTAGAGTTTGAGAAGATCCCAAAGATCCTGAGGTCATTCACTGAATCCTGGTTCATTGTTAGTCATCCTGATGAATTTATGCAAATGTGCCAATCATTCTGATTCTTTCTTAACATTGGACCTTAATGACTCTGTGAAGGGATGGTGAGACTGGTGATTTTGTATAACTCTGTCTCATTTATATTCAGCTCAAAAGCAATTCTATTATTGATCCCCTTCTAAAATGAAGATGAACTGCAGTGTATTTCTAAGTCAGGGGTCCTCAAACTACGTCCCGCGGGACAGATGTAGCAGCTGAGGATGTTTATCCCCCTCACCCAGGGCTATGAAGTTTCTTTATTTAAAGGCCCACAAAACAAAGTCCGGCCCTCCAATAGTCTGAGGGACAGTGAACTGGCCCTCTATTTAAAAAGTTTGAGGACCCTATTCTTGTAAGTTTCTTGAAGAGTAGTGATCATGTGGAAGCTATTTTCTTTGTAGAAGAACCAAAATCCAACGTGCATACTATGACTTTCTAAATGCCAAGAAAATATTCACAGAAGATATGATAGCGGTTAGCAAGAGTCCCTGAGCACTAAAAAATTTCCTCAGTGAAATTAATAGTAATTCCAAAGAAGTTAGTCTATCCATTTCAGGAAAACAAAATTGGTTTAAAAATGTGCTTTTTCAATTATGTCATGTAGTTTGGTGAGAAGCCCAAAGATCTAACTGAGCAAGTTGTCAAAATTAAGTCAGATGCTTCTAAGGTTCAAAGAATGGGGATGAAGAGAATTTAATCTGGAAGTCAAATGAGAATTGGTGCCTTGCCTTTAATGATTCAAACTCTTAGTTCACATCCTCAATTTTGATGCTTAGTAAGGAGAGGATCCAATTTACCAAGTCTGTGATCATCCTGATGTATGAGAATATTTTAAAATGGAGAAGATGTGGAAATGGTTCTATTTTAGTCATTTATATTAGCCATATATTAGTATATATATATATATATATATATATATAATATATATATATATATATTATATATATATATAATGCCTCTTTTATACCTACAAACATATATATATATATATTTACTCTGTAACTTTTTATTTCACTTTTTTAAAATGACAACAATATTTTACACCATAAAATAAACCAGATAGTTTAATGAACTTCTTCCCAAATCCCAACTCTAAGTACAGCCAGGATAGATAGTCTATGGCTCCCCACGGCTGTTCACCTGACTCATTGGTAGGCTACCCCATTCATTCAGTGAGGCTGTCCCCAAATCTTTATCTGAGAAGTTAATTCCAGCCATCCCTTTGGAAGGGTGATAAAAAGGGACCAGGGAGCCACCTCTTTACTTCTATATTCCTTTCTTGTCTAGTCTTCTCCTAAGCTTTGGAGCAACTCTGCTGTGAAGATCCATCGAGGCCCTGATACCTGCCATCCCAGTAGCATCGCTGCTTGCACATGGAGCTGGGAGCCTCTTTTTATTAATAAAAGATTAACAGACACAACAAAAACCTTTAAAAATATAGAAAAAAATTAATGAATGTGGCCATTTCAAAAATCACACAAGCATATTTGGTTCTGGCTTCCCCAGGCTCCCTCTCACTCCCCCTGTCCTCATCCTATACTAGATTTATTTTTATTTTTTTAATATAATTTTAAAAAACTTCCATAAAAATACTAGTGTTCCAAGTCAAACACAGATATTGCAATCTGAAAAGTAACTGCTTTTATCTTCCTCTACAAAATGTGAAAAGATTATCACACTGATTAATATAGAAAAATGCCAGAAGTTCTAAGTATCACAAAAGCTGATACCCAATGAGCAAGGTGGAAATTTTACTGAATAATACATGTTAGGATGGGGCTTCAGAAAAGATTCTTCCAGATCAGGTTTTTTGCTAAGTTTTTCTTCCAGTCTCACACTTCTCTGCTTCCCTTAAATCCATCTAACCTGTCTGGATCAGCAATAATAGAGCAAGGCTCTCCATCTATGTAGTCTTTAGAAGCAAAAAATCCAGACCATTATTTGGGGATGGGGTAGGGTGGGAAGACAACCGGATGCTCTGTTTGCCAGAGTCAAACATTTTGTCCCTCCACTCAGCTAGCTGCTCTTTGGGCATCATCTGGGTCTCTAAACGCCAAACAAATCAACTTTAGCCAGAAGAGGAGAGAGTTCTCCCTCGGACCCGAACCTTTGACCGATAAAATGTGCATCAGTCTTCCCCCACTCCCTGGAGGGCGCTGAGATTGGCCCCTGGCCTCGGCCTGCTCTGCTAGTGCAAGGAATAGATTCTACCTTAGGAAAAAAAGGTGTAAATCAAATCAAGGCCTAAGCAGGGCTGCTAGAGAGGCTGAAGAACAAGCAAGCCTCTTGTATCTCCATGTAGGATAGCCAGAGCTGCCTTCAGTCCTCAGAGGGGGACAGCTCCAGGCCTCCTGAAACGCAGCTTCTTCATCAATGTAGTTCAAAAAGGTGTCACAGGAGAATTTGTGTCGATGGAGTAGGTGCTGCAGGAAGCTGGTGCTCTTGTAGCTAGCCCTCCCCCCACTTCCTCCCCAGGGCATGGAGGAACAGATTGGCCAGACCACTAAGTTGGAGGTCACTGCGGTGGCTCTCCATACAATGTTTCACTAGCTCCTGCTGGTCCAGATTTTGGGCTCCACAGTGCGGATAAACAAAGGTGTATCTGTTTGGGATATTGCTGGGAATGGGCTGGGACGTCAGCACTACGGGGACAAACTTGGGACAGCTGGCCATCTGCTCCTGGACCTTCACACAGGAAGAAATATGTGATTTCATCTTTGCCCGAGTCTCTTTCTGGCAGAGCCGGCACGGAGCCTTGTAAGATGACAGCTGCTTTTCCCCATTGGAGGCTTTATCCACTTTCTTTGGGTCCAAGGGCATTCGGCAGAATGGGAGAGTGGAGATGGCACCTGGAGACATGGCTGCAGACACTCCCCACAGAATGTGTGTCCGCAGCTGCCAATGTCTACGGGCTGGTGATAGACATCCAGGAAGATGGGGCAGCTGTCCTGGGCCTCAAAGTCACTCTCGCCGCCAGCGCCAGTCAGACAAAGGAGATGCGGGGCATTGGCAGTGGCCTGGCAGTGGGTGCTGCGGCTGCTGTGCCCACACCGCCAAGCTGCGGGCAGGCCTGGCACACTGTTCCCGCTGGCTCCCAATCCGGAGCTCGCACTCAGGATCCTACAAATATATGTTAATATACCTTTACAATGTTAAACATTTTGTTTTATTTATTCATATACATTCTGAGAAGAAATACAGTTGTTGTGGAGTCATTTTCAATTGAGCTCAAGCCTTTGTGAGCTCTTTTGGGGATTTTCTTGGCAAAGATACTAGAGATTTGCCATTAATTCTCTAGTTTATTCCACACATGAAGAACTGAAGCAAACAGGATTAAGTGACTCATCCAGAGTCATATAGCTAATAAAGGGTCTGAGGCCAATATTTGAACTCAGACCTTCTTGATATGTGACCAAGTGTTCAATCCACTGTGCCACCTATCTGTATCCTCAAAAGAGACCAGAAAGTTCTTCTTGTATAGGGCATACAATCTATATTTCATCTATTTATTTCCTGCATATAGGAGACACCTTTAAAAGACTACTTTTAACTCATAACTACACATAAAAATTAAGGCATAAAAAAAGAAATTCTTAACTCTTCTCCTGGGAAGTTGATATTAAATATGTAAATAATAAAATGACTACAGATCAACCATGTCACATTTCCCTTGGCTCTGCATTTTCTGAGCAACTCTCTCAAGGTCTGTATCTTTTTGGCAAGTCCAAGCTATGTCTTGAACTCATTCTTCTAGCTGCAGTTATTTTCTCTGAGAAGGAAATATTTCAGAAAGGAAAGGAAATGTAACACTGTGATACTTCAGGCTCAGAGGAAAGGAAATGTAACAATGTGATATCTTAGGCTCAGTGATAATGTCTGATTGATACTTTTTTTTTATGCTGAAGAGAAGGATAAACTTTTGAGTGGTTAGAGCTATTCCAAATAGCATAGGAGACTTTGGAAAATGATTAGTTTAATCTCAATAGCGGTTTTCAAGCAGACTGGCTTTTTCAATCACTTGACACCAGTGATTGAGATGATTCTTGCCCAAGTCTGATTTGAAGTAGAGGGAATCTTACCAATGTAAGATTCTGAGATTCAATTAGTCCTGGCCCCTTTCAGAGTTTTTGACCTTCCCTGGCTTTTCTGTTCATATCCCCAAACCCCAGAAAATGTGTACATAGCATGCTTCTCTATAGAGAAGACAACACTCCCTTAAAAAGCATGTGATTTAGAGCAGATTATAAATTCTAAAGGGGAGATTCTAATAGCATGTGTTGTTATTCAGTTGTGTCCAACTCTTTGTGACCAAAAGAACTTATTGATGAAGTTTTCTTCCTTCCTTCCTTCCTTCCTTCCTTCCTTCCTTCCTTCCTTCCTTCCTTCCTTCCTTCCTTCTTCCTTCCTTCCTTCCTTCCTTCCTTCCTTCCTTCCTTCCTTCCTTCCTTCCTTCCTTCCTTCCTTCCTTCCTTTTTCTTTCTTTCTTTCTTTCTTTCTTTCTTTCTTTCTTTCTTTCTTTCTTTCTTTCTTTCTTTCTTTCTTTCTTTCTTTCTTTCTTTCTTTCTTTCTTTCTTTCTTTCTTTCTTTCTTTCTTTCTTTTTTTCTACTACATTTTCCATTTTAAACTATTTCATTTTCCCAAATTATATATAAATTTTTAAAACATTCTTTTAAAACATAATTTACCCTCACCTTTCACGTCATTGAGAATGAAACAATTTTATATGAGTTATATGAGTTTATATGAGTTTATATGCTATTAGAATCTCCCCTTTAGAATTTATAATCTGCTCTAAATCACATGCTTTTTAAGGGAGTGTTGTCTTCTCTAATTTATAGAGACTGCATTGCAGTCATGTAAAACATTTCCATGTTAATTATGTTGAGAAAGAAAACAGGGCAAAAAAGAAAATAAAGAAACGTTTTAAAAAGTATGTCTTGATTTTCAGTCAGACTAACTTTTCTGCAGCAGGTGGATTTTTCATCATGAGTCCTTTGGATCAATGTATTGCTGGAAATAGCTCTGTCTTTCACAGTTGTTCATCATATGACATTGCTGACTTTCTACACAGTATTCTCCTACTTTTGTTCGCTTCACTTTAGATCCATTTCTGTAAGTATTCTCAGGTTTTGTTCTGAACAGAATAAATTGTCATTAGTTGTGATCTGTTATGCCACTGAACATTGAATAACTTTGGAGAAAAGAAAGTTTGCACAGCCAGTCTCATGTAAATCCAAATCCAAATGCAAGTCAAGACATCATCTTCTTGATGTCATTGATGCTCTTCAAGAATGAAGGATGAACAATGAACAACAACATGGTTTTGAAATCTTTTTTATTTGTTTTGGCACAATAGTATTCTATCACAAACATATGCTGCTACTTCTTCAGCTATTCCATGGGATTTGCTTGACAAAGATCTGGAGTGATTTGCCATTTTCTTCTCCAGTGTGTCCCATTTTATAAATGAGGAACTGAGGCGAATAGGAGTTAAGAAACTTACCCAGAGTCACATGGCTAGTAAGTACCTGAAGCCAAATTTGAACTTAGATCTTGTCCAGTTTTTTCTGCTGTGCTGTTATTTTTCTTCTGGAAGCAGGTAAGTCCTGAGTACACATGGGAAATAATTTTCCCAGAATGGCTGCACTCTCATGTAAATATTATGTCAAATTCAAGTTTCACCTCCTCTCTTCTGTCTCTTTTCTTTCCAGAATCTGTGCGTGCTTAAGATGACTCAGATTCCAAGACATATAATCATAGAGAAAGAACAGGCACTGATGATGAGATGTGATCAAGATAGTCAGGATACACAAATATTCTAGTATCAAAGAAGAAACTAAATGCCTGAGTTAGTGGTTGAATAAAGCCCACAATGCATGAAAGTACATCCTTCTCATCAGGTAGATTTTCACATGTGTGAGTTATTCCACTGTATCAAGCTATGTGCAAGCCTACAGGCTTGGAAGGAATTCCCCTTTCCCAGGAGGTCAAGGTTCCCAGCACATTTCTTTGGACACTGACTCAATAAACATTTGGTTAATTTAATTAAATTGGAAAAAAGATACCTACCTCATACTGATCAAACATTTGTAATAGGCTTTCAAGAAAAGAGTTTTTGTGCCTCTGAATTGTCTGTAGCTAAACGTGGCATCTAAAAACATGGTATGATCCTTTTCATGGAGCCTTCATATTTCAAGTTTGAAGGAAGAGAGCTTGGGAGTTGATAAAATATTCTGACCTTTGAACATCACATGGCTATTTTCAGGTAATTTAATCATTAAATGATTCTGGTTTCAAGGAAAGTCTGTGTCACATTCCTACTGGTTCCTACTTCCTCAGGAAAAAAGGACACATGATTAAAAAAAATTTAAGAAGCCCTGAACTAGTTGACATTTTATTTAAGTGGTTCAAAACCTCCCACCCAAGATTTATTCATGGGTTCAGGATCAGGGATTTAAGTCTGGAAGGCTCGTCAGGAGCTAGTTGAATCACCTCCTTTCTTTTACAGAATAGGTAACTGAGATTCAGAAGGGGAAAATCACTTACTGAACATCACTTAGGTAGTGAGTGGAATAAGTAGGATTTTAATCTACAGGCTCTGACTTCAGATATATTATTTTCCTACTGTACCAACCTCCCCAGTGTGCCCTCTTTAGTCAGTCTGGAGCTCCCTATTTCTGCAGAGTGTTATCATATTATGGATGCTGAGCTTTTTGGGGGAGAGGCAATAAGACTTAAGGGACTTACTCAGGGTCACAGAGTCAATAAGTATCTGAATCCAGATTTGAATGCAGGTCCTTCTGATTTCAGGGCTGGCGTTTTATCTACTGTGCCACCTACCTGTCCCTCAACATAGTATTATTGAATTTGGTGTGGACGCCTCATCATCATAAGTACATTAATCACAGAACTCCAGAAGGTAGCATTGTCCAGATCACAAATCACAGAGATATGGAATTTTGGAGCACAAAATTAGATGGAAATGGATACTCTTCACATGTATCATTTCCATGTTATTGAGTCTCCCTCATCTTTGTGCCATTAACTTTTAATCCTTCACCAAATAAAAGTAAGACCTGTATCTACATACCAAACATTTGAAGTCTGACTAGGGGGAATACTATGACATTCTTGAGGGTGACTCTAACTCTGATCCTGACCAATTGTGTGATCTTATACAAGTCCCTTCATCATTGCATCTCACATTCATCATTTGTATAAATAGGAGTTTGAACTTATTGATCTAAAGACTCTTCCCACTGTATGACATGTGTTCTCCCATGAAGTATAAAAGAAGGAAGAAGTATTTGATGAGTTAAAAATGTATAATAACTAAGTTCTTATCTTCTAACAAATATTCCATTTTGTGAATTCCAATCATTTCAGTGAAATGCTCCTTTACTCTCCAGTTTGGTTTCATTGCTTTCCTCTCCATTCCCTTTCCTGATCCTTTTCTCTGAAATTTGTCACTGTGGCCCCCTCTCTCTCATCAGAGAACACTCTCCACAAGAGGGCAGCAGCAAATGGAACTGATTTTCCGGCACCTGGCACTTTCCCTGATAAAACTTTAAATTTCATGAAATTATTTTTAAGCCATTTAACAAGATGGTTGATGATATGCAAAAAGAGATTAACAGCCCCTTACTTTCAATGCACAAAAAATAGACATTTTGTTTTATTCTTGCATATCTGTTGTGAGAAAGAATGCAGTTATTGTTGAGTCATTTTTAGTTGAGTTCAATTCTTTGTGAGCTCTTTTGGGGATTTTCTTGGTAAAAATACTAGAGTGGTTCACCAGTACTTTTCCAGTTCATTTTATACATAACGAATTCAGGCAAACAGGATAAAGGGGCTTATCCAGAATCACATGGTTAATAAATGTCTGAGGCCAGATTTGAACTTATGAAGATGAATCTTTCCAATTTGAAGCACAGTGCTCTATTCACTGCACCTCGTAGGGGTCACTTTCAGTTGTATCAGTTCATTCAACTGAGAGTTTGTGAACCTATTTGATGTTTTCTTAGCAAAGATACCAGCAAAGATAGCAAAAAACAAACAAACAAACAAACTAACCCAAAATGGTTTACCATTTCCTTCTCTAGTTCATTTTACACATGAATAACTGAGGCAAACTGGGGGAAGTGACTTGCCAGGGTCATAGAGCTAGTAAGCATCAGAGGCCATGATGTGAACTCAGGTCTTCCTGATACCTGGCCCAGTGTTCTTTCCATTGGGTTATCTAGCTCCTACTCCAAAGCAGACCAAGAAAGTACTTATTGTTCAAGTCATACAAACTACATCTTAGCTAGTAATTTCTTCCATTTAAAAGACTTATTTAAAAAACACATAAACAAAAATTAAGGCATGAAAAAATAACACAACTCTTCTCTTCAAGGGAATTGATATTAAATATGTCAATAAAAATGATCTATAGTCATTTTTATTCACACATTTAATATATTAAATCTATATAGATCATCCAGGTCACCCTCCTCTTGACTCTGCATTTTCTGAATCACTTCCTCAAGAATCCTATATTTTGGCCAGACCAAGCTATGTCTTGAACTCATTCTTCTAGCTGCAGTGATCTTGTCTGAGAATGAAATATTTAGAGAACTTTCAGAATGAAAAGGAAAGGAAATGTGACACTGCCCAAGTCAGTGTTAACCTTTTTGTGTGATCTGCTTAGGCTCAAAAAGCAGAACCAGTGACCATTTCTAATTGTTACTTTTTGATTCAATGCAAGAATAAGCTTCTGAATGGTTAGAACTATTGCAAAGTGGCTGGGGAGATTTTGGATAGTGACTGTTTTTATTTTTCAATAGAAATTTTTTAAAGAGACTGACTCATTCAATCACTTGTCCCCAATGTGAGAGAGATGATTCTTGATCCAATATGAATTGGACTAGAGAAACTCTGAAGACTCTTCTCTATATAAGATTCTGTGATTCAATTAGTCCTGATCTTTTTTCAGAGAACTTTGTGGCCTTTCTTGGCCTTTATGTTCAGATGCAGGATGTCCAGAAAATGTGTACATATTATGCTTGTGTGACTGCAAAACATATATAGGTCATGTTCCAAAAGAAAACATGGGGAATAAAAGCCCCCATGATAAATAAAGCACACCCACCCACATACACTTTGATCTACTTTGATCTACAAAGTCAACCAGTCCTTTCTCTCCTGGTGTATAGCATTTTTCATCATTAGTCCTTAAGAGCTGTGTTAGAACATTGTCATTCATAGTTGATCATCATACAGTATTGCAATCCCAGTGTGTAATGTTCTCCTGGTTCTATTTACTTCCATTGTTTATATAAGCCTTTTCAGAAGGCACCATTGCAAAAGTACAATGATGTCACTAGAAGACATCACTGATGTTCCAACAATGGAGGCATGAATTGTTTCTCTATACTTCTTTCCTGGCTACATGATATCCTTAAATACATAACCCTCCCAATGCCTTTGATCCAATATATTCCTTTTTTTGTCTCATATAATGATATTTATTACATAGATCAACAATCCCATGTTATTATCAACACCAGAATATTTCAAATTTATTACTTCTAGGCAGACTATAAAAGCATAGCCTTAAATTTGCTACCACTTTTCTGGGATTTTTTTTCTGGAATTATTTGAAAATGTTTAGTTTTTAAAACATTAATTCAGGTAATTGACAATAAATGACTTATTCTTCAAATTCAGAGAAAAACAGCTACTATAATTTTGAATTTTCATTTTTCTTATTTTGAATTGAACCAATATCAGAAAAATCTGCAGGGTGTCACATGAAACTATGAATATCTCTTAAGTATCTCTTGTTTTATGTATATATTTGCTCCTATATATTCCAAGGATATATATCTCTTAACATGTTTTTTGGCTGGGTCCACTCTTCTCAAGAATAATACATACACTACACACACACACAGACACACACACACACACACATATATACACATATATTTAGGGAAGTGAACACCAGGCAAACCTGAGGAAAAGGTTTATTACTACTTTTATAATGAATTTCATTAGATGTCTTCACGCTAAATTAATTCTGTATTATTGTATACTAGTAAAAGTATAGAAGATAGGGAGGGACTGATGCTCTATACTTTCTCAGTGAATATGAGTACATAGAGTATCATGAATCCAGAATAAACAGCTGGAGGGATCCATTTTATATGTTAGTGCAGAAGGGTGATATGCTAGGTACTTAATTAGAATAAACATTTGTCCTTTTTTTTTTTTTTTTTTTTTTTTTCTGAGGCTATTAGGGATTAAGTGACTTCCCCAAGGTCACAGAGTCAGGAAGTGTTAAGTGGCTGAGGTTAAATTTGAACTCTGGTCCTCCTGACTTCAGGGGTGGGGCTCTATCCATTACACCAAATAGCTGTCTCTGAGCTCTGTTCTTAAGGGAAAATAGGACAAAAGTGTTTGCTAATTTATTATCTGTAATCAGAAACTAAGGATAAAGAAAACTGAATGAAAAGGCTTTCTTATGACTGTTTTTAGAGAGAGGATTTGACTATGCTGCTTCCCCCACAGAGTGCACAAATCCTTCTTAACAAAGCATCTCTGGGTCTTTGGGGAGTGCTAAGGGATAGACAGATTTCACCCATCTTAGAAAGCCATGCAACTGAACTCCACCCCCAGATTCTACTTCTAAGTTTTTACAAGAGTAAAAAAATCAGTTGAGAGAAACATCCCATTCTGTTCCCAATTACATCATGGATCCCCCTCTTCTCTTCTGTGGACTCATTTTTCTCCTGGAAGCAGGTGAGTGCTGGGCAGAGATGGGAAATCCATTAGCAGGATGGTCACACTCCCTTGTAGCTATAAAGTCAACTTCTTAAACCAAGATTCACCTCCTCTTTTCTGACTCTTTTCTTTCCAGAATCTGTGCATGGTAAAATCACTCAGATCCCAAGACATCTAATCATAGAGAAGGGACAGGAAGTGAAAATGAGATGTGAACAAGACACTGAAACCCCTTGAATGTTTTGGTATCAACAAACACCAGAGAGTGGGGAGAAAATTCTTGTGCTTGTTCTTTACTCAATGGCAAAGGATAATACGGAGGATGGTGATGATCCTCAAGGATTTAAAGCCCAGAGGCCAGAAACCAACGTTTTTATTCTCAGCAAACCATCTGCAGAACCCAAGAACTCTGGAATGTATTTCTGCAGTTCTGAACACAATGATAAAAGGGCATCTAATTTCTATGCACAAACCTCCTCCTCTTCCCCTAGCACAGGAAGTAGGAGTTGGTTGGTGGAGAAGAAAGTGCAGAGAACTGGTATTCAATATAAAAGAGCCCCAAAGAGAAAGCAAAAATGTTTGGTGTAACCACAAATCAAAAATGATGAGGAAGAAACTAACTGCCTGAGTTGGTGGTTGAATAAAGTCCACAATCCAAGATGGTAGATCCTTCTCATCAGCTCGATCTTCACATGTGTGAATTGATCCACTGCACCAAGCTATGTGCAAGCGTAAAGGCTTGGGTAGGATTCCTTATTCTCATTTCCTCTTCTCTCGGATTTTAGAAATGTCTTGGTAGCCACCAGAGTTAGTTCCTGTGATTGTTCTGAGTCCTTGAGATTAGGAGGTGTTGTTTGTGATGGGGAATTAAGATTCTTGGAAGTGTTAAAATAGGAACTTTTGCATTTTGATAACCCAGAACCAGAGTCAAAGAAATAGAGGAAATAATATGGTCTTAAAAAAAAAAAACTCGTACTAGAGTTATGGATGGTCTTTTATATCAGGTTTGGTATTTTAAATTTTGATCATTAAAAAACAGCAAACTGTTAAAAAATTTTTGTGAAGAGGTGTCATGTGACCAAAATAAGATAATTTTGGTAAGAATTCAATGTGGATTATTTCTGAGATTAGTAGTAGAAAGCTCCTAAGAAATGTTAACTGAGAACATTATGGAAAGTATCTATAGTTTAGGATTTTGCCATGGAATAAAGACCAAAATAGAGCACTACAGTGAAGAACTATGGAGAATCAGGCTGTGTCATGAGGACTTGGAACTCCCAAGGAAAGGATGGGTTGGAATAAGCAGAATAAAAATTGTGAGTGGTCAAGGATTGCAGCACAGCCCAGCAAATACTGGCTCAATAAATATTTGTTACTTTTAACTGAATTAAAAAAAGACAATTATCTCATAATTTATGTAGCACTGACTAAATGTTCATAAAAGGATTTCAAGAAAACAGTTTTTCTGTAGAGAAATTTGGTGTCTATAGAACTTGAAGCTTTTCTATTTTTAAAGGAAGAGAACTTGGAAGATGATGAGATATATTGAATTTTGAACTTCAAACTGCTATTTTCAGATAATTTATTCATTCTTTTTGTTCAAAAGACAGTCTATATCACAATCCTTGTAGATTCTACTTTCTGGGCTAAAGAGGGGTCATGATTGGAAAAGTTTAAAAAGCCATGAACTAGTTTACCCTTTTGTTTTGTTGTCCAACACCTCCCATCCAAAATCTGTTCAAAGATCAGGGATAATAGGTCTGGAAAGTCTCTCAGGAGTCACTTGGGCCACCTTCTTTCTTTTATAGAATAAGAAACTGAGATTCAGAGAGGAAAAATTATTTACTGAACATCTCTTAGGCAGTGAATAGAATTGGTAGGATTTGAATTCAGGGCCTCTCACTCCCAATACATTACTTCTCCACTGTAGCAATTTCACCAGTATGCCCTCTTTTGTAGATCTGAAGCACTCTGATCCTGAGGTGCATAATATTTTGGATTTTTTGGGGGGACAGATGCCATTAGGGTTAAATGACTTAGCTGAAATCAGAATTGAATTTAGGTCCTCTTGACTCCAGGGCTGATGCTCTATCCACTTTGCCATCTAGCTGCTCCTCATCATATTATTGTTGTATTTGGTATGGACCCCTAACCATCATAGGGGCATTACCTCAGATTTTTAGAAAATAGTATTATCCAAATAATAAACCACAGAGATATGGAATTTTGGGACACAAAGTTATGAGGAAGGAAGGAAGCACTCTTTATACAAACCATTTCTATGTTAGTAACTCTCCTTCATCTTTCTGCCATTACCTCTTAATCCTTCACCAAATAAACTTAACACCTTTATCCATGTACCAATCCTACGCAGTTTGTCGAAAGGAAATATTATGATATTCTTAGGAGTCACCCCAAATCTGATACTAACCAGTTGTGTGATCTTGTACCAGTCCCTTCACCATCGCACCTCAGATTCATCCTTTGTACAAATGAGAGTTTGAACTTAGGGATCTCGAAAGACTCTTCCCAGAGCATGATATGTGTTCTCCCTAGAATATAAGTATTTGATAAGCTAAGATGAATAATAACTATGTTCTTATCTTATGACAATTTTTTTTTGATTTTGTTGATTCCCATCATTTGCTTAAAATGCTCCTTCACTTTTCAATTTGATTTTCATTGCTTTCATCTTCATTTCAATTCCTGATCCTTTTCTCTAAAATTTGTCACTATTATATCTGATAACTCTCATCATAGCCCACTCTCTCCACAAGAGGGGGGTAGCAGTGTAATTGGTTTTCTTCCACTTGGCACTTTCTCTGCAAAAAGTTTAAATTCCATAGAATTATTTTTAAGTAGTTGAATTGTTCAAGATGGTTGACAATATGCAAAAATAGGTTAATGACTCTTTCCTCTCAACATGAAGGAGAAGACACAACTATCTTTTTCAATCCAGTAGTACAGCAATGCCCAAAGTGGAGATCTTTTAGAAAAGAATCCTATCCCAATTTTACACTAAACTAGTATAGATGTGATTGCGGTCAAGATGGATTAGAAAACACAAGCCAGAAAGTGCTTGAACTCATGGAAAACTAATATCCCAGACTAAAAGCTGAGGTCCAGATAGAAGAAGGATGGTTTAAAGTCACAGACAAAGAAACAATATAGACAACATGAAGAGCTAAGATTAAAAAAAAAAACCAGCATAACAGGCCTTGAAAGCAAAAAGAAAACAGTTCTCTTGTCTGTAGTTAGGTCTGTTTAACATTAAGCAGCATGCCTTTGTGTAGGTCTATTGTCTAATAAGCTTGTGTATATGTTCTTTATTTGCTGTAGTTATTACCACATGACAAAAACGAGAGCTGAGAATGTGCTGCTGTTGTAAAAAATCAGTGTAAGAAAGACTTCAAAATATTTGACATTACCCTATTTTAATAAAAGTAAAGCTTGTGTGGTTGGTATGGAAGCAGGGATTTAATACAGCCAACTACTTGCTGTTCCACCATCACAAAAAATGTTGCCATTTGTGGGAGCCAATGAAGACAAGAGTTCCATTTCCATAAATGGAGATGGTTTAGCTAAGCAAGGAAGTAGAGTCCTTCCATATCACCTGGCCAAAACACAGAGATAGGAAGGCAGGGACCCAATCCATTCTATTGTTCCTGAGCCCATCATGGCCAACAGACTCTTTTGCTGGGTCTCCCTTTTTCTCCTTGGAGCAGGTGAGTGCTGGATAGAGAAGGAAAACCCTCAATCTGGGGAAAGGAGATTCAGAGATTTCCCTTTTCCTGGAGGATGAAGTAAAAGTCTCCCAGCTTCTGTGTCCCAACTTCTACCTTTTCCCCTCTTCCCACAGCTCCCACTGAAGCAGGAATCACTCAGACACCCAGATACCTGGTGACGAAGATGAAGCAGGAGGTGACACTGAGATGTGAACAAAATTTGGGCCACAATGCCATGTATTGGTACCAACAGGAGCCACAGAAAGGACCCAAGATAATGTTTTCTTATAATTATAAAGAGATGAACGTAAATGAGACTGTTCCTCCCCGATTCAAGCCTACATTAGTAAATAATCACTTGACTCTCAGCATCCAGCCTGTGGAAGCAGAAGACTCAGCCACCTACCTCTGTGGTAGCAGCAGAGACACAGCCTTGCAGAGTCATCTCCAAGCTGTGCAGAAACCTCCTGATCCCCGGCATAGGTAGAAAAGAGGGAGAAATGTCACCACATCAGAGACCTGGCTCACATTAGGGGGGTTCTGCAGGGAGGAGGAGGAACTCTCAAACCCAGAAACATTTGATAGTAGCTCTCATTTTTCATATTGGTCTAATACACAGTGAAAATGCCTATCAAACTGTGCATACCCTTTGATCCAGCAGTGTTTCTATTGGGCTTATACCCCAAAGAGATACTAAAGAAGGGAAAGGGACCTGTTTGTGCCAAAATGTTTGTAGCAGCCCTGTTTGTAGTGGCTAGAAGCTGGAAAATGAAAGGATGTCCATCAATTGGAGAATGGTTGAGTAAATTGTGGTATATGAATGTTATGGAATATTATTGTTCTGTAAGGAATGACCAGCAGGATGAATACAGAGAGGACTGGCAAGACTTACATGAAGTGATGCTGAGTGAAATGAGCAGAACCAGGAGATCATTATATACCTCAACAACGATACTGTTTGAGGATGTATTCTGATGGAAGTGGACCTCTTCGATAAAGAGAGCTAATTCAGTTTCAATGGATCAAGGATGGACAGAAGCAGCTACACCCAGAGAAAGAACACTGGGAAATGAATATAAACTGCTTGCATTTTTGTTTTTCTTCCCGGGTTATTTATACCTTCTGAACTCAATTCTCCCTGTGCAACAAGAAAACTGCTCGGTTCTGCACACATATATTGTATCTAGGATATACTGCAACCCATTCAACATGTAAAGGACTCTTGCCATCTGGGGGAAGGGGTGGAGAGAGGGAGGGGAAAAATCGGAACAGAAGTGAATGCAAGGGATAACACTGTAAAAAATTACCCTGGCATGCGTTCTATCAATAAAAAATTATTAAAAAAAAAAAACAAAACAGAAAATGCCGGTCTGCACTGGCAGGAGATCCTCATTAGAAGCATCTTACTCTGTTGAAATCTGATGGATAATTTAAAATAAAAGAAAATTTGATTTATTCATATCACTTTTTGAGGAGAAAGGACTCTAGTTGGAGATGTTCAAGGAGGACTAACATCTTTGGTGAACATCTATACCCTGACAAAACTCTCTTGTAGACAGGCTGCATCAGGCTCTGTTTTGCCAACAGGTCTCAAAGCCATCAGTGAGTGGGGGATGTCTGTCTCAAGCATGGGGAAACTTCCCTAGACTGATTGGGCTAATGAGAACAATTTGTTCTAATGGACATGAAGGTGACTGAAGTAAGCGCTGTGGAGCTCTTAGAGTTTGAGAATATCTCAAAGATCCTGAGGTCATCCACTGAATTCTGGCTCATTGGTAGTCATCTGATGAATTTGTGCAAATGTTCAAGTCATTCTGATTTCTGTTTTACCATTGGACCTTGATGACTTTTTGAAGGGATGGTGAGACTGATGAACAATTTGTTCTGATACACATGAAGGTGGCTGAAGTCCTTATTCATGATGTCATTGTTCCTCTTCAAAAATGACGAAGGAGCAGCATACAACTTTTTTTAAGTCATCATTCTTATAAGTTTCTTGAGTAATGATATTTTCATTTTTCTTATTCTGTACTTAACCAGTATCAGATGAGTATACAGAGTTATACATGAAACCATGAATATCTCCTGCACTTATGTATAAATTTGCTCCCAATTATTCCATGGATATATGTCTCTTAATATGTGTTTATTTGCTGTGTCCATTCTTCTCAAGAATAATACACACATACACACACACATATATACACATTTATTTAGGGAAGTGAAAAATCAGGCAAACCTTAGGAAAAGGTTTATTTGCCACTTTTATAACTGATTTCATTATGTGACTTTATTCTAAACTAATTCTGTGTTATTGTTACCTAGTAAAATTACAAAGATAAGGAGAGGCTGGTGTTCCATACTTTCTCTGTGTCTGTGAGTACATAGAATACCATGAATCTAGAATAAACAGCTGGAGGGAGCCACATCAGAGTGGGGAAGGGTGGTGTTCTAGGTACTTATATAGGATAAACATCTGTCTTCTGTTCTTAAAGGCTCATAGAACAAAAGTGTTTGTTAATTTATTACCTGAAAGCAGAAACTAAGGATAATGAAAACTTGATGAAAAGGCCTTCTTATGACTGTTCTTAGAGAAGGGATTTGGCTATGCTGCTTCCCCCACAGAGCGTGCAAACCCTTCTTAAGAAAGCATTCCTGGATCTTGTGGGAGTGTTAAGGGACAGACAAGTTTTACCCAAATTAGAAAGTGATACAACTGAGCTCCACCCCCAGATTCGACCTTCTAAGTTTTTAAAAAGGGAAAAATCAGTTGAGAGAAACATCTCATTCCTTCCACAATTATATCATGGACCCCCTTTTTCTCTGCTATGTGCTCATTTTTCTCCTGGAAGCAGGTGAGTTCTGGGCAGAGATGGGAAATCCATTAGCACCTATAGATGACTACACTCCCTTGTAGCTATAAAGTCAACTTCTTAAAATCAAGATTCACCTCTCCCTTTCTCTCTCTTTTTTTTTCTCCAGAATCTGTGCTCACTAAAATCACTCAGATCCCAAGACATCTAATCATTGAAAAGGCACAGGAGGTGAAAATGAGATGTGAGGAAGACACTCAGGTTGCATAAATGTTTCGATAGCAACAATCCCAAGATCGGGAAGAAAGCTCTTGTCCTTGTTCTTTACTCTGTGGGAAAAGATAATACAAAGTATGGGGATGATCCTCAAGGATTTAAAGCCAAGCAACCAGAAACCTTCATTTTTATTCTCAGCAAACCATCTGCAGAACCCAGGAACTCTGGAATGTATTTCTGCAGTTCTGACCACAGTGATGAAAGGGCATCTAATTTCTTTACATAAACCTTCTTCCTTTCACCCTACCCCAGGATGGGGTGGGATGAGCAAAATAAAGATTGTGAGAGGTCAAGTTTTCCAACACAGGTTTTTGGACATTTGTTCAACAAATAATTGTAACATTTAACTGAACTAAAATAAAAGATACCTACCTCATCATTTACTTAGCACTAGCCAAATGTTTATAATAGGATTTTAAGAAAACACTTTTTCTGCCTTTGCAGCATTTGTAAAGAAGTTTGGTGACTAAAAAAATGTAGTCTTCCTATTTTTAATTTATTTTAAAGGAAGAGAAATTGGAAGTTGATGAGATCTATTGACCTCTGAACTTCACAGTGGTATTTCCAGATGATTTAATCATTAAATGCTTTTTGTCCCAAAGAAAGTTTGTGTCACAATTCTATTAGATCCTACTTACTTAGGTGAAAAGGAGTCATGAAGGGAAAAAATTTAAGAAGCCTTGAACTAGTTAACACTTTTATTAAATAATTGCAACAGCTTTCATGCACGATCTGTTCATAGGATTAGGAATTTAACCCTGGAAAGTCCCTCAGGGTTCATTTCAGTCTTTCTTTTATAGAACAGATTACTGAGATTCAAAGAGGGAAAATGACTTACCCCAAAACACTTAAGGAATGAATGACAGAGGTAGTATTTGAATTCAGGGCCTCTGATTCCAGATACATTATTCTTTCCACTGTACCAATCTCACGTGTGCCATCTTTAGTTAGTCTGGAGTACCCTTTATCTGAAGATAGTCATAATTATGTTTTTGATGTTTAGGTTTTTTGGGGATGCTATTAGGGTTAAGTGACTTAGGTCATAGACCTTGTAAGTATCTGAATCCAGATTTGAATTCAAGTCCTGACTCCAGGGCAGGTGTTATATCCCTTCATTCCTAGCTGCCCCTCATTGTAATATTGTTGAATTTGGTGTGGACCTCTGCAGCATTAAGCATGGATTTCCAGAAGGTAGCATTGTCCAAAACAAATTATAGCGATATGGAATTTTGGAGCACAGTTAGGAGGAAGGAAGAAGATACACTTTATATGAACCATTTCCATGCACTCTCTCTTATCTTTGTGCCACTATCTCTTTTTTTTTCCTAATCTTTTTTTTTTAACTTTTTATTGACAGAACCCATGCCAAGGTAATTTTTTACAGCCTTATCCCTTGCACTCACTTCTGTTCTGATTTTTCCCCTCCCTTCCTCTCCCCCTCCCCCAGATGGTAAGCAGTCCTTTACATGTTAAATAGGTTACAGTATATCCTAGATACAATATATGTGTGCAGAACTGAGCAGTTTTCTTGTTGCACAGGGAGAATTGGATTCAAGAGGTATAAATAACCCGGGAAGAAAAACAAAAATGCAAGCAGTTTATAGTCATTTCCCAGTGTTCTTTCTTTGAGTGTAGCTGCTTCTGTCCATCCTTGATCATTTGAAACTGAATTAGCTCTCTTTATCGAAGAGATCCCCTTCCATCAGAATACATCCTCATACAGTATTGTTGTTGAGGTATATAATAATCTCCTGGTTCTGCTCATTTCACTTAGCATCAGTTCATGTAAGTCTCCCCAAGCCTCTCTGTATTCATCCTGTTGGTCATTCCTTACAGAACAATAATATTCCATAACATTCATATACCACAATTTACTCAACCGTTCTCCAATTGATGGGCATCCATTCATTTTCCAGCTTCTAGCCACTACAAACAGGGCTGCCACAAACATTTTGTGTGCCATTATCTCTTCACCCTTCCTCAAATAGTTAATGCCTGCACCCACATACAAAACACATGAAATTTCCCTAGGAGAAATTTTTATGATTTTCTTGGGGGTAGCCCAATTCTGACCCTAACCAGTTGTGTGATCTTGTACAAGTCCTTTTACCATTTCACTTCATATTCATCCTTTTTACAAATGGGAGTTTGAGCTTAATAATCTATGAAGACTCTTTCTATAATATGACATGTGTTCCCTCATAAAGGATAAAAGAATGGTGAAGTATTTGGTGAGTTAAAACTGCAAAATGAATAGGGTCTTTTCTTCTGACAAATGTTCATTTTGTTAATTGTTAATTTTGTTAATTCCCATCACTTGGGTGAAATGCTCCTTCACTCTTTAGTTTTGTTTCATTGATTTCCTCTCCCTTTCTGATTCTTTTCTCTGAAATTTGTCACTATGGTCCCCTGTCTCTCCTCACAGAACACTCTTTCCACAAGAGGGCAGCAGCAAATATAATTGGTTCCAACTCCCACTTGACACCTTCCATGATAAAAATTTAAATTCCATGAAATTATTTTAAGCAATTTAACAAGATGGTTGACAATATGCAAAAAGAGATTAATGACTCCTTCCTCCCAATTCACAAGAGAAGAGACAACTATCTTTCTCAATTCAGTAGCTTTCAATGTCAAAAGTAGAAATAATTTGGAAAAGAATCCTAAACCAATTTTATGTATAGATGTGATTGTGGTCAATTTGGATTAGAAAAGACAAGCATGAAGATGCTTCAATTTATGGAAACCTGATATCCCTGACTAAAAGCCTAAATACATGTAAAAGAAGAGTGCTTTACAATCATAGAAAGATTCTAGTATCTTGTGTTGTTTTTATTCAGTTGTGTCCAACTCTTTGTGATTATAAGAATTTATCAGTTCAATTTTCTTTCTTATTTTTTTAAACTACATTTTCTATTTTAAAATATTTTATTTGCTTCAATTATATGTAAAAGAATTTTTAAACATCCTTTTAAAACATAATTTACCCTCTTCTTCCACATCATTGAGAATGAAACAATTTTATATGGGTTATTTGTTGCAGTCATGTACAGCATATTTCCAAATTAATTATATTGACAAAGAAAACACAGACAGAAAATACAAATAAAGAAACTTTTAAAAAAGTATACCTTGACCTGGAGAGACTTACATGAATTGAAGCTGAGTGAAATGAGCAGGGCCCGGAGGTCATTATATACTTCAACAACAATACTATATGATGATCAATTCTGATGGACCCTCTTCATGAGATGAACCAAATCAGTTCCAATAGAGCAGTAATGAACTGAACCAGCTACACCCAGCGAAAGAACTCTGGGAGATGATTATGAACCACTACATAGAATTTCCAATCCCTCTATTTTTGATTTTTTTTATTTCTTTCACAGGCTAATTGTACACTATTTCAAAGTCCGATTCTTTTTGTACAGCAAAATAACTGTTTGGACATGTTTACATATATTGCATTTAACTTATACTTTAACATATTTAACCTACATTGGTCTACCTGCCATCTGGGGGAAGGGATGAGGGGAAGAAGGGGAAAAGTTGGAACAGAAGGTTTTGCAATTGTCAATGCTGAAAAATTACTCATGCATATAACTTGTAAAGAAAAAGCCAAAAAAAAAAAAAAAACTATGCTTTGATTTTCAGTCAGACTGAATAAGTTTGTTTTTTCATGATTTTTGAAATCTTTTTTCTTTTCTTCTGGCACAATAATACACTATGATAACCATATATTTATGCTGCTACTTCTTCAGCCATCTCATAGGATTTGCTTGGCAAAGATCTGGAATGGTTTGTCATTTCCTTCTCCAATGTTCCCCATTTCATAAATGAGGAACTGAAGTAAATAGGAGTTAAGGAACTTACCCAGAGACTCATGGCTAGTAAGTACCTGAAGCCAAATTTGAACTTAGATCTTGTCTATTCCATACCCAGTGCTCCATCTATCTCAGCATCTGCTTCCCCAAAGGGTACCTTATCCTTAATGGCAAAATAAAAGAGTTTATCCAAGAAATAGCAAGACTGGAATGTACAGACATCAGGAATTTATAAGATCACTCACAGATCCAAAGATGAGCTCTTTTGTGCTTGTGTCTCCCATAAGACCCCTCATACCTCCCTCATAACTTCATCATAAGTGATGAGTACCCAGAAGTCTTAGCTTTATTTGTGCTCTCTTGCCTTGGTTTTAGACAAAAGGATTTCTTTTTTACACTTTTCCCAGTCTCTAGAGGTAGCTGAGTGTCAGGGTTCGGGGCAGTAAGATTTGAATCAACAAACTCAAAGACCCCACTTTTGGGATAAAAATTCTCTATTTGACAAAAACTGCTGGGAAAATTAGAAACTAGTATGGCAGAAAACTAAGCATTGACCCACATATAATATTGTATATCAAGATAAGGTTGAAATGGGTTCATGATCTAGACATTAAGAATGATATAGCAAACAAATTAGAAGAACATAGGATAGTCTACCTCTTAGATCTGTGGAGGAGGAAGGAATTTGTAACCAAAGAAGGACTAGAGATCATTATTGATCACAAAATAAATAGTTTTGATTGTTTTAAGTTAAAAAGTTTTTGTAAAACAAAACTAATGCAGACAAGATTAGAAGGGAAGCAATAAACTAGGAAAACATTTTTTACAGTCAAAGGTTCTGATAAAAGCCACATTTCTAAAATATATAGAAAATTGACTCAAATCTATAATAGTTCAAGCCATTCTCCAATTGATAAGTGGTCAAAGGATATGAATAGACAATTTTTAGATGAAGAAATTAAAACTATTTATAGAAACATGAAAAGGTGCTCCAGATCATTATTGATCAGAGTAATGCAAATTAAAACAGTTCTGAGATATTACTACATACCTGTCAGATTGGGTCTTCTTACCCAAGGAAGGAAAAAGGAAAATATAATGCTGAATGTTGGAGGGGATATGGGAAAACTGGGACACTGATACATTGTGGAATTGTGAATGGATCCAGTCATTCTAGAGAACAGTTTGGAACTATGCTCAAAAAGTTATCAAATTGTGCACACCCTTTGAGCCAGCAGTGTTTCTACTGGGATTATATGCCAAAGAGATCTTAAAGGAGGGAAAAGGACACACGTGTGCAAAAATGTTTGTGGCAGCCCTCTTTGTAGTGGCAAGAAACTGGAAACTGAGTGGATGTCCATCAGTAGGAGAATGTCTGAATAAGTTATAGTATATGAATGTTTTGGTATATTGTTCTGTAAGAAATGATCAGCAGGATGATTTCAGAAAGGCCTGAAGAGATTTACATGAACTGATGCTGAGTGAAATGAACAGATCCAAGACAACGTGTACAGGACAACATCAATATTATACAATGATCAATTCTGATGGATGTGTCTTCTTCAATAATGAGGTAATTCAAACTAGTTCCAATTGTTCAGTAATGAAGAGAGCCATCTATACCCAGAGAGAGGACCACAACATAGCATTCTCTCTCTCTCTGTTGTTGTTTGTTTGCATTTTGTTTTCTTTCTCAGTTTTTTTCCTTCCTTCTTGATCTGATTTTTCTTGTGCAACAAGATAATTGTATGGGTATACATATATTGGATTTAACATATATTTTCACATATTTAACATGTATTGGAATACCTGTGATCTAGGGGATGTGGTGGGGGGAAGGAGAGGATAATTTGGAACAGAAGGCTTTGCACGGGTCAGTGTTGAAAAATTACCCATGCATATGTTTTGTAAATAAAAAGTTTTAATTAATAAGGAAAGAAAGAAAGATTTGAATTAGAATCTTGCCCCAGACATTTACTAGCTATGAGAGGATGAGGGTGGAGAGATTTCTTTTCCTTGTTTCCTCAATTGTAAAACCATCCAGAAAAGGAAAGGCACACCACTGTAGTATCCTTGCCCCAAAAAAACCCCAAAATGGATTAAATGAAGTTGAACATGACTGAACAATAACCAAAAACAACTCTATCCATCTTTGTGAGACTCAATCTATAATGTCTGGGCTAGCTCTCTGGAGGGCCTCAGGATCAGTCAGAGTCAGGATCAGTCAAAGTCCTTGGTATTTAGGAGAAGAAGTGAAGGAGGCAGGCAAAATGCCACATGGCTCATCAAAGATGGAACCTGAAGTCTTCCCTCCTGAGCACACTATGGCCCAGAGTCTCTGACTTTCTACCTCAGTCCTCCAATCCTTCCCTACTATTGCCTCACCACAACACATTCAGCAAGAACCACTATTGAGGAGAACCATCACATCACCATATCATCTAAGTATATGTTTATAGAACCATTATCTCATATTGAGTAGGTACTCAGCCTTAAGTGCTCTGCTATCTTTAGATTCAAGTATACAGTTTCAGAGCTCCAGCCTTCTGCAATCTTTCCAGCCCTCTACACAAGGAGATCTGGGAAGCTGTGAATCTCTTACCATGAACACCCTCATGGAGCAAATATCCTTGTATTACTTATGTATCATTCTTTGAATAAACACACTGTTGTTTTTATAAACTAGTAATGGAATTTACATTGAAAATGAAAGTATGTAATGAACTGAAAGACTCATTCTTAATGTAGAAACTGATATAGAGTGAAAAGAGGAGAATTAGGAGAACAATTAAATAAGGTACAACAACAAAAGGTAATAACAAACAAAGCTAACAACAACATTATAGAGATTGTGTCTGAGACATACAGAGACAAAAATTGTTTGATGACTGACAACTCTGAAAGATAAGTATTTTGATCAATACAATGACTAATCATGATTCCAGAGGAGCAAAGATGAAGCATGTGAACCATCTATCAACTAATAGAGAAGTGATCAAATCAGGATGAAGAATGAAATATGTTTTCTCTTTGACCAGTATGAGATTTTGTTTTACTTGGTTACTGATATTTATTAAAGGAGTTTGAATTTTTCAATTAGAGGCACATGAGAGGAAGAGAATACAAACTTGTTAATTTTTAAAAAGTAAATAAAATAATAATTAAGATTAAAGAAATATGTCATAAAACTTCTTGGCTGAGAGGTTAGTGGCTGTGAGATAAGCAGACATATTTGACCAGTGGACCACCATTCCTCAGTGATCATGTGAGACCAGAATTCAGAAGGCCTCATGGAAAAAGTACAATATTTCCAGAAGACATTAATAGTGCTGCAACTATGGAGGTTTGAATTGCTTCTCTGTGCTTCTTTCCTGATTACATGAAATCCTGAATATATGCTCCTCCACAGATGCCCTCTGACCACACACATTCTGTGGATATATGTTTATGTGTCTTTGGTACATCCATTTTCCCAATGTGTGTATTTACAGGGAATTTAAAACTAGATAAACCTGAGGAAAAAGACTATTCCTATTTTTATAACTGATTTCATTAGGTGCCTTGACTCTAAGCTAATTCTGTGTTTTGTTCACTAGTAAAAATACAAAGATCAGGAAGGTCTCCTAATCTACTTTTTCAGTCAGTATGGATCCATAAAGCACCATGGATCTAGAGTAGAGAGTGACTAGCTGGAGCCACCATTTGTGAGGAAGGCTGAGGCTGGGTACTTAATTATTGAATCCACCAGTGTTCTCTTCATCAAGGGTTATAGTAAAATTATGCCTGGTTTATTAGCTAGAGTCAGAAACTAAGGATAATAAAAGCATAATGAAAAGAATTTTTCATGTCTTTTTCTTCACAGAATACAGATCATTGTGAGCCCTGGATCTATGGAAACTCTATGCAGGGGTCCTCAAACTATGCCCACCAGCCAGATGTGGCAGCTGAGGATGATTATCCCCCTCACCCAGGACATGAAGTTTCTTTATTTAAAGGCCCACAAAACAAAGTTTTTATTTTTACTATAGTCTGGCCCTCCAACAGTCTGAGGGATGGTGAACTGGCCCCTTATTTAAAAAGTTTGAGAACCCCTGCAAGGGAAAAATAGATTTTACCCATCTTAGAAAAGGATGTAATATTGTTCCACCCCCAGACACTTATTTCCTAAGTTGTAAAAAGGGTGAAAAATCAGTTAAGAGTTAAGTTAGGTTAAGAGAGATGCTCAGATATTTCCCCAATTATAGCACGGGGCCCACTTTTCTCTGCTGTGCAATTATTTTTTTTCCTGGAAGCAGGTATGTCCTGGGTACACATGGGAAATACTTTTACCAGGATAGCTACATTCCCATGTAAATATTATGTCAAATTCTTACCCAAGTTCTACCTCCTCTCTTCTGTGACTTTTCTTTCCAGAATCTGTAGGTGCCAAAATCACTCCAATTCCAAGACAACTAATTATAGAGAAGGGACGGGCACTGACAAGGAAATGTGATCAAGACCCTCAGGATACACAAATATTCTAGTATGGAGGAATAAGCTAACTGCATGAGGTGGCGGTTGAGTAAAGTCCACAATCCATGATGTGAGATCCTTCTCATCAAATAGGACTTTATATGGGTTAATTGATCCACTGGAATAAGCTATGTGCAAACCTAAAAGCTTAGATGATATTCCCCTTTCCCTCTTCTGTTGGATATCAGAGATATTTCTGAAGCCACCACAGAGTTAGTTCCTGTGATTGGACTCAACCCTTGAGATTTGGAGGTGTTGTTTGTGATGGGGAATCAAGGTGCTTGGAAGCATTGGAATAGGGACTTTTGGATTTTTATGATCCAGAACCAGAGAGTCAAAGAAGTAGAAGAAAATAATATGGCCGTGAATGGCATTTTATATCAAGATTCAGAATTCAAATTTTAATCATTAAAAAACAGCAAACTATTGAAAGATTTTGTGCAGAGGTATCATATGATCAAAATAAAAGTGTTTTGCTAGCAATTAAATGTGGATTAATTTTTCAGATTAGTACCAGGAAGCTATTAAGAAATGTTAACTGAGCTTAGCATTTCCCCATGGAATAAAGGCCTAGATACCTTTGTGAAGAACTACTAAGCACCAAACTGTGTTATGAGGGCCCAGAGCTCCCAAGAAGAGGGTGGGTTGGGATAAGCAGAATAAAGACTGTGAAAGGTCAAGGTTCCCAGCATATTTCCTTGGACACTGGCTCAATAAATATTTTTTACATTTAACTAAATTGAAAAAAAAAAGATATCTACCTCATACTTTTCTTAGCACTGACCAAATGTTTCTAATAGACTTTCAAAAAATAGTTTTTATGAATCTGAATTATCTGTGGAGAAATTTGGCATCAAAGAACATGGAGTCTTCTGTTTTAATGAGCCTTCTTATTTCCAGTTTGAAGGAAGAGAGATTGGGAGTTGATAAAATATGCTGACCTTTGAACATCCCACTGCTATTTTCAGATTATTTAATCATTAAATGATTCTTGTCCCAAGGAAAGTCTGTGTCACATTCCTACTGGTTCCTACTTGTCTTAGGCAAAAAGAAATCATGATTGAAAAAAAGGTTAAGAAGCTCTGAACTAGTTGACATTTTTTTTAGTTGTCCAATGCCTCCCACCCAAGATTTGTTCATAGGATCAGGGATTTAAGCCTGGAAGATCTGTCAGGAGCCAGTTGAATCATCTTCTTTCTTTTATAGAATAAATAATTGAGATTCAAAAATGGAAAATTATTTACTGTAATTTTACTCCTCCTGTAATTTTAAAATTTTTAATAATTACTGTAATTTACCCTTTCTATTGTAATTTACTACTCCACTAGGTAGTGAGTGGAATACATAGGATTTGAATCTGACTCTGACTCCAGATATATTATTTTCCCACTGTATCATCCTCACCAGTGTGCCCTCCTCAGTCAGTCTGGAGCATCCTATTTCTGGGGAGTGTCATCATATTACAGATGATAAGCTTTTTGGAGGAGAGGCAATAAGACTCAGAGTCATGGGGCTAATAAGTATCTGAACCCAGATTTGAATGCAGGTCCTTCTGATTTCAGGGCTGGTACTCTATCTACTGTGTAACCTATCTGCCCCTCAACATATTATTATTGAATTTGGTGTGGACACCTCAGGGGCATTAAGCACAGAATCCCAGAAGGTAGCATTATCCAGATCACAAACCACAGAAATCTGGAGTTTTGGAGCACAAAATTAGGATGGGAATGGGTACTCTTCACATGTATCATTTCCATGTTATTGATTCTCCCTCATCTTTGTGCCATTAATTCTTTTTTTTAAATTTTATTTTATTTAATAATAACTTTATATTGACAGGACCCATGCCAGGGTAATTTTTTTACAACATTATCCCTTGCACTCGCTTCTATTTTGATTTTTCCCCTCCCTCCCTCCATCCCCTCCCCTAGATGGCAAGCAGTTCTATATATGTTAGATATGTTGCAGTATATCCTAAATATAATATATGTTTGCAGAACCAAACAGTTCTCTTGTTGCACAGGGAGAATTGGATTCAGAAGGTAAAAATAACTCGGGAAGAAAATCAAAAATGCAAATAGTTCATATTCATTTCCCAGTGTTCTTTCTTTGGGTGTAGCTGCTTCTGTCCATCATTTATCCATTGAAACTGAGTTAGATCTCTTTGTCAAAGAAATCCACTTCCATCAGAATACATCCTCAAACAGTATCATTGTCGAAGTGTATAATGATCTCCTGGTTCTGCTCATTTCACTTAGCATCAGTTCATGTAAGTCTCGCCAGTCCTCTCTGTATTCATCCTGCTGGTCATTTCTTACAGAGCAATAATATTCCATAACATTCATATACCACAATTTACTGAGCCATTCTCCAATTGATGGGCATCCATTCATTTTCCAGTTTCTAGCCACTACAAACAGGGCTGCTACAAACATTTTGGCACATACAGGTCCCTTTCCCTATCTCTTTAGGGTATAAACCCAGTAGTAGCACTGCTGGATCAAAGGGTATGCACAGAGTGATAACTTTTTGGGCATAATTCCAGATTGCTCTCCAGAATGGTTGGATTCGTTCACAACTCCACCAACAATGCATCAGTGTCCCCGTTTTCCCACATCCCCTCCAACATTCATCATTATTTTTTCCTGTCATCTTAGCCAATCTGACAGGTGTGTAGTGGTACCTCAGAGTTGTCTTAATTTGCATTTCTCTGATCAATAGTGATTTGGAACACTCTTTCATATTAGTGGTAATAGTTTCAATTTCATCATCTGAAAATTGTCTGTTCATATCCTTTGACCATTTATCAATTGGAGAATGTGCCATTAATTCTTAATCCTTCACCAAATAAAAGTAAGGCCTACATCTACACATCAAATATATGAAGTTTGATTAGGGAAATATTATGACATTCTTGAGGGTGATTTTAACTTGGACCCTAACCAGTTGTGGGATCTTGTTTAAAAGTCCCTTCACCATTTCATCTCAGAATCTTCCTTTGTAGAAACAGAAGTTTGAACTTAATGATCTCTAAAGACTCTTCCCATAATATGACATGTGTTCCTCCATAAAGGATAAAAGAAGGGAGAAGTATTTGATGAGCTAAAAATGCGTTCTTTTCTTCTGACAATATTCCATTTTGTCAATCCTAATAATCTTAGTGAAATACTCCTTTACTCTCCAGTTTGGTTTCATTGCTTTCCTCTCCATTCCCATTTCTGATCCTTTTCTCTGAAATTTGTCACTGTGGCCCCTCTCTCTTGTCAGAGAATAATCTCCACAAGAGGGCAGCAGCAAATGTAACTGATTTCCCCTCACGTGGCACCTTCCATCTTAAAATTTTAAATTTCATGAAATTATTTCTAAGCCATTTAACAAGATAGTTGATGATATGCAAAAAATGATTAACAGCCCCTTCCTTCCAATGCACCAAGGGAAAAGACAACTGTCTTTCTCAGCTCAGTAGTTCGCAATGGCAAAAGGGGAATCTTTTGGAAAAGCATCTTACCTCAATTTTGTGCTAATCAGAATATGATTGTGATCAAGATGGATTAGAAAAGAGAGGCCAAAAGGTGCTTGACTTCATGGAAAATCAAGATCCCAGACTAGAAGCCTAGATCCAGTTAGAAGAAGGGAGGTTTAAAAATCACAGAAAAAAAAATTCTGACAAACTCAAGAGCTAAGATGAAGAAAGCAATTTTATGCTCTGAAGAAAAAAGAAACCAGTTCTTTTCTCTGTATGTAGGTCTGTTGTCTAGCATGTAAATAGTTTATGTACATATTTTATCCTTGTTACCTATAGTAAAGTAGCTACTACCACAGAAGTGAGAATATGCTGTTATTATGAAAAATCAGCATAAGAAGAACTTTAAAATATTTGCCTTAACCAAATTTTAATATAATTGAAGTATGTGTGGTGGGCATAAAAGCAGAGCATTCATAGCTATCTGTTCTGCCAACACACACACACACACACACACACACACACACACACACACACACACACGCCTGCACCCAAGCCATTTCCTTTTGTGGAAGCCAATGAAGACAATGATGCTATAAACAGGGATAGTATAACCAAGCAAGGGAGTATCAGAGTTGTTCTTACATAGCACCAAGCCAAAACTCAGAGTTTTGAAGACAGAAATTCAATCCATTCTGCTGGACTTCACCCCATTATGGCCAATAGACTCTTTTGCTGGGTCTCCATTTTTCTCTTTGGAGCAGGTGAGTGCTGGGGATAGGACATTCAGAGATTTCCCCTTCCTGGATGATGAAATAAAGGTCCCCCACCTTCTATGTCCCAATTTCTGGCTTTTTCCCCTCCCACAGCACCCACTGAAACAGGAATCACTCAGACACCGAGATACCAGGTCACAAAGGTGAAGCAGGAGGTGACGCTGACATGTCAACAAAATATGGGGCATCCTACCATGTACTGGTACCAACAGGAACCACAGAAAGGATTCAGGACAATGTTTTCTTATACTTATAAGGATATGAATTTAAATGAGACTGTTCCTCCAAGATTTGACCCTGTATCATCAGGGAATGGTCACTTGACCCTCAAAATCTATCCTGTGGAAGCAGAAGACTCAGCCACCTACTTCTGTAGCAGCAGCAAAGACACAGCCTTGCAGAGTCATCTCCCAGCTGTGCAGAAACCTCCTGTCCCCGGCATAGGAAGAAAGGAGGGAGAACAGTCACCACATCAGAGATCTGGCTCACAATGGGAAGTTCTGGAGGGAGGAGGAACTCTCATAACCATGTCATAAGATAGTTTTGAAAGGAGCTCTCATTTCTGTTATTGATCTAATACAGTTTTCTCTTTCATTAGAAAATTCCAGTCTGCATTGGCAGGAGATCTTCACTGGAAGCATCCTACTCTGCTGAAATCAGATGGACAGTTTAAAACAAAAGCAAATTTCATTCTTTCATATTACATTACTTCTGGGACTTCTTCTTAAATAGTATTGCAATAAGGAGAAAAGACTCTCTTTGGAGATGTTAGGAAGTAGTTTTTTATCTTGTCAGTTTATTATCTGCCAACTGAATACTCCCTTTTTGTGATATCGTGGGGGGAACATCAACCAAATATGAGTGAGACTTCCTAACCTCCATGTAAAATACTTTGTTGACTTTAATATTTCTGAGCTTCCTTGGTGCCTGTAGAGGTAAAGAGTGTCCTGGTGAAATGATGGGCAAGGTAACTTCTCTCAGAGGCATGATGAGCCTCCTTTTTTTCTTGCAAAGACCTGGAAACTGTCCAACAAAAAAGCTTTGATAATATTCTTGGGTATATTTCTTCTCCGTCTTTTCTGATTGCCTTTTGGTGGGTACACAAACTGTCCTTGGAGAATAGATGTTGCCTTTGTGTCCTTCTATTGTACCCATTTTGATCCCAAGCTTGTGTTGCTCCATTTAAGGTACCCAGATATCCCTTGTGAATTAAATGGGACAAATAACGGGCATCTTGGTTTGCACCACTTTCCTAATAGACACTTACATGAAAACCATTTAAGGCTCAACAAAAAACTGCCTTAGACATGAGGTGTACAAATCTCTGGAGGTGTTTGGGACATTCAGGGAGGACCAGCATCTCTGGTGAACATTCACACTCTGGCAACACTCTCTCAGCAGGGCGGTTAAATCAGGCTGTGTGTTACCAATCATCTCAAATCCCATCAATGAATTAGAGTGAGGTGTACCCCAAACATGTGAAAACTTCTCCAGACAGAATGGCCAAATAGGAACATTTTGTTCCAATACACATGAAGGTGGCTGAAGTAGGCTCTGAGCTCTTAGAGTTTGAGAAGATCCCAAAGATCCCCAGGTTATCGGTAATGTCCAGCTAGCTTTCTGGAGGATTTCTCATCAATCTCACTGAGTAAACACCCTGTTGTAAGTATCCTTGTTTCAATTGTACTTTTCTAGAGTTCAGGCCCTCTACAGTTATTCACTGAATCCTAGTTCATTAGTAGTCATTGTGCAAATGTGCGAGTCCTTGGGACTTCTGTCTTGCTCTTGGACCTTGATGACTCTGTGGAGGGATGGTGAGACTGATGACTTTGTACAACTCTATCTCATTTAAATCAGATTCACATGCAGGTAGAAAATATGCATGATGTCATTGTTCCTCTTCAAAAATGAATGAACAGCAATACATCTCTATCTACATCATCATTTTTGTAAGTTTACTGAAGAGGAGTGAAATTTTCTTTGTAAAAGAGCCAAAATACAAACTCTAAACCACAACTCTCTAGATGCCAAGCAAACATTCAGAGAAAATATGATACCAATTACCAAGAATCCCCAAACGCTAAAACACAACACAACAACAACAACAACAACAAAAACCCTCCTATGTGAAATTCATAGTAATTCACAAGAAATCAGGTTATTCATATCAGTAAAACAAAATTGGTTTTAAAAAAGGTGGTTTTTCCATTATGACAGGTAGTTTGATGTATAAGCCTATGAGTTGATTGAGCAAGTTGTTAAAACTAGGTCAGGTGATTCGAAGGTTCAAAGCATGGATGTTCTAATTAAAATGGAGCACATTTCCAGATTTTTGCTTAATCTGGAAGTCATAAGAGAATGATTCCAACTGTCCTTTTCTTCATCCTCAACATTGCTGGTGTGTATGAAGAAAGCCAAATACACAAGAATAGTTTAAAATAGAGAAGAAGATAGTTAGGAATGAGTATGCTATAACTTATTCCTCTTTTTAACGGGAAAATATACTTGAAACAAAAATCTCATAATGACAATGGTTATCTCAGCTTTTTTTTTTTTTTTTTAAACAGGTATTCTGAACTTTAGGTCCCTAAACTTGAAAAAAAATATTTTAAAACCTGTTTTATATCTACAAATATATCTTAATACCTACCCAACATTACTGTTTATCTTTGTAGTGCTAGACATTTTATTTTATTCATGCATATTCATTGTGAGAAAGAATGCAATTACTGTTGAGTCATTTTTAGTTGAGTTCAACTCTTTGTGGACTCTTTTGGGGATTTTCTTGGTAAAAATACTAAAGTCGTTCACTTTTCCAGTTCATTTTACACATAAAGAACGTAGGCAAACAGAATCAAAGGGCTTGTCTAGAGTCACATGGTTAATAAATGTCTGAGGCCAGATTTGAACTTATGAAGATGAATCTTCCCAATTTGAAGCACAGTGCTCTATTCACTGCACCTCCTAGAGGCCACTTTCAGTTGTATCAATTCATTCAATTGAGAGTTTGTGAACCTATTTGTTGTTTTCTTAGCAAAGATATCAGCGTGGTTTACCATTTCCTTCTCTAGCTCATTTTACACATGAATAACTGAGGCAAACTGGGGGGAGTGACTTGCCAGGGTCATAGAGCTAGTAAGTATCAGAGGCCATACTGTGAACTCAGGTCCTGATACCTGGCCCAGTATTCTTTCCACTGGGTCAATCTAGCTCCTGGGTCTTTTGGGAGTGTTAAGGGACAGACAGATTTTATCCAGCTTAGAAAGTGATGCAACCGAGCTCCACCCCCAGATTCTATCTTCTAAGTCTTTAAGAGGGCAAAAAATCAGTTGAGAGAAATAACCCATTCTTCTTTCAATTACATCATGGGCCCCCCTCTTCTCTTCTGTGGGCTCATTTTTCTCTTGGAAACAGGTGAGTCTTGAGCAGAGATGGAAAATCCATTAGCAGGATGGTCACACTCCCTTGTCAACTTCTTAAGCCAAGATTCACCTCCTCTTTTTTGGATCTTTTCTTTCCAGAATCTGTGCATGCTAAAATCACTCAGATCCCAAGACATCTCATCATAGAGAAAGGACAGGAGGTGAAAATGAGATGTGAGCAAGATACTCAGGATGCTCGCATGTATTGGTATCAACAATCCCCAGAGAAAAGTCTTGTGCTTGTTCTTTACTCTCTGGGAAAGGACAATACAGAGAATGGTGATGATCCTCAAGGATTTAAAGCCCAGAGACCAGAAACCAACATTTTTATTCTCAGCAAACTATCTGCAGAACCCAGGGACTCTGGAATGTATTTCTGCAGTTCTGATCACAGTGATGAAAAGACATCTAATTTCTTTACACAAAACCCCTTTCTTTAAACCAGCACAGGAAGTAGGAGTTGGTGGGAAGGAAAGAAAGTGCAAGAGAACAATATCCAATATAAAAGCTGTCCAAAAGAGAAAGCAAAAATGTTTGTTGTAACCACAAATCAAAAATGAAGAGGAATAAACTAAATGCTTGAGTTGGTGGTTGAATTAAGTCCACAATCCATATGGTAGATTCTTCTTATCAGGTAAGTTTTCACATTTTGATCCACTGTTCCAAGCCATGTACGAGCCTACATATTGGGTCACTGTAGCCAACCCAGAGTTAGTTCCTCTGACTGGACTGAGACTCTGAGAATTAGAGATGTTGTTTTTAATGGGAAATCAAGGTTTTTGAAAGTGTTCAAAAAGGGACTTTTAGATTTTGATGACCCAGAAACAGAAGGTCCACGAAGTAGAGGGAAATAATATAACAAAGAGGTGAAATGATACACTTATGGGTGATTTTTTATATCAGGTTTCATAATTTAAATTTTAGTCATTAAAAAAGAGCAAACTTTTAAAAGGTTTGTGAAGAGGTGTCATATGACCAAATAAGAGAATTTTGGTGGGAATTAAATGTAAATTAATTTCTCAGATTAGTAGCAAGAAAATACTAAAAAATGTTAATTGAGTGCAAAATGGAAAGTATCTAAAGCTTAGGGTTTTGCCATGGAATAAAGTCTGATACAGGGCACCACAGTGAAGAACTATTGAGCACCAAGCTGTGTCATGGGGGCCTAGAGGTCCCAACAAGAGAGTGGGTTGGAATGAGCAAAATAAAGACTGTGAGAGGTCAAGTTTTCCAACACAATTCCTTGGAGACTGGTTCAATAAATATTTGTTATGTTTAAGTGAACTAAAATAAAAGATACCTACCTCATTATTTCCTTAGCACTGGCCAACTCTTCATAACAGGATTTCAAGAAAGCTATTTTCTGCCTTAGCAGTATCTGTAGAGAAATTTGGTGACTAAAAATTGTGGCGTCTTCCTATTTTTAGCTTAAAGGAAGAGAACTTGGAAGTTGATTAGATATATTGACCTTTGAACTTAACACTGGTATTTCCAGATAATTTAATCATTAAATGCTTTTTTGTCCCAAAGAAATTTTGTGTCACGATTCTATTGGATCCTTTTTGCTTGGGTAAAAAGGGGTCATTATGGGAAAATTTTAAGATGCCCTGAACTAGTTGACACTTTTACTGAGTTTTGCAATATATCTAATCCAAGATCTGTTCATAGGATCCATTTAGGCCTGGAAGGCCTCTCAGAAGTCACTTGGATCACCTCCTTTCTTTTACTGAATAGTGAGACTCCAAGAGGGAAAATTACTTACCCCAAACACTTAAGTACTGAATACCATATGTAGGATTTTAATCCAGGGCCTCTGACTCAGATCCATTACTTGTTCTACCGTACCAATCTCACCAGTGTGTCCTCATTAGTCAGTCTGTAGAAACCTGTTCCTGATATTTTTGAGGTTAGGGTTTTTTGGGGAGCCTACTAGGGTTAAGTAACTTAGATCACAGACCTTGTAAGTATTTGAGTCTGGATTTGAATTCAAGTCCTGAATCCAGGGCTGGTGCAATACTCCCTGTGTCCCCCAGCTGCCCCGATCATATTATTGTTATATTATTGCTGTGGACTTCTGCAGCATTAATCATGGATTTCCAGAAGGTAGTGTTGTCCAGATCACAAACCACAGAGATATGGAAATTTGGAGCACAAAGTTAGGAGGAAGGAAGAAGGTACACTTTATATGAACCATTTCCATGCTGTTGACTCTCCCTTATCTTTGTGCCATTATTTCTTCATTCTTCACAAAATAAAGTTAAGACCTTTATCCATGTACCACGTATGAAGTTAGGAGAAATTTTATGACATGCTTGGGGGTAACCCAACTCTGACCTAACCAGCTGTGAAATCTTGCACAAGTCCCTTCACCATTGCACTCACGTTCCTCCTTTGCACAAATGGGAGTTTGAGCTTGATGATTCTGAAGACTCTCCCCATAGTATGACATGTGCTCCCCCATAAAAGATGAAAGAAGGATGAAGTATTTGATGAGCTAAAAGTGCATAATAGAGAGGGGCTTATCTTCTGACAAACGTTAAGTTTTGTTCATTGCTAATTGTGTTCCTTCCCATCATTGGGTGAAATGCTCCTTTACCCTTTAGTTCGGTTTCATGATTTCCTCTCCGTTCCTGATCCTTTTCTCTGAAATGTGTCTCTGTGGCCCCCTTTCTCCTCACAGAACTCTCTCCACGAGAGGGCAGCAGCCAATGTAACTGGTTCCAACCCCCACTGGCACCTTCCCTGATAGGGCTTTAAACTCCATGGGATTATGTTAAGCAATTTAAGGAGGTGGTTGGGAGGCAAAAAGAGAAGAACGACTCCTCCCTCCCCAGACACAAGGGAAGTTACTCAGCTCAGCAGCCTGGGATGCCAAAAGCAGAGATGATGTGGAAAGAGCCCTGTCCCCCCCTCACACTTCTCCCGTGTGGATGTGATTGTGCTCAGGCTGGATTAGAAAAGAGAAGTCAAAAGATGCTTGAATGTAGGGAAATCGGACATCCCTGACCAAAAGCCAGATAGAAGCAGGGAGCTTTACAGTCCTAGAAAGGAGAACCATTCAGGAACCGGAAGATCAGAGATAAAGAAGCCAGTAAAACTTCCCTGAAAGCAAAAAGAAAACAGTTCTCCTCTGGGAATGTCGGTCTGCTTTCTCACATGTGGACCCCTTGGGCCCCTGTCCTTTCTCTGGGGCAGTTACTATCCCAGGGCAAACCCAGGACTGAGACTGAGCTTCTGCAGTGAAAAATCAGTGCGAAAAGGACTTCACAGTGTTGGACAGAACCGTGTTTTCCTATAATTGAGGTTGGCCATGGAGGCAGGGAGCCAGCAGCCACCTATGGGCTCTGTCCACTATGTGGCGCCATGTCACCGCCACCCCCCATTCTGTGGGATGCTTTGTGGGATCCAATGAAGACACTGTTTCCATAAATGGAGACGGCCAAACCTTGCTGCCCCAGGGCTTTTATACCTCATCCTTGGGCCAACACCGAGAGACAGAAGGCAGGGACCCAACCTCTTCTGCGGGCCCTGAGCCCATCATGGCCAACAGACTTCTTTGCTGGGTCTCCATTTTTCTCCTGGGAGCAGGTGAGTGCTGGATGGAAAAGAATACCCTCAGTCTGGGGAGAGGAGATCCAGAGCTTTTCCTTCCCTGGAGTATGAAGTGAAAGTCCCCCAGCTTCTGTGCCCCAATTTCTGTCTCCCACAGCTCCCACTGAAACGGGAATCGCTCAGACACCGAGATACCTGGTCACCGAGGTGAAGCAGGAGGTGATGCTGAGATGTCAGCAAGATTTGGGGCATGATACCATGTACTGGTACCAACAGGAGCCACAGAAAGGACCCAGGATAATGTTTTTTTATACTTATAAAGACATGAGTTTAAATGAGACCGTTCCTCCAAGATTCCAACCTGCATCATCAGGGAATGGTCACTTGACCCTCAAAATCCAACCTGTGGAAGCAGAAGACTCAGCCACCTACCTCTGTAGTAGCAGCAGAGGCACAGCCTTGCAGAGTCATCTCCCAGCTGTGCAGAAACCTCATGTCCCTGGCATAGGAAGAAAGGAGGGAGGGAAGTCACCACACCAGAGAGTTGACTCACAATGGGAAATTCTGGAGGGAAGAGGGACTCTCATAACCAAGAGAGGTTTCAAACAAGCTCTCATTTCTCATATTGGTCTAATACACAGTTCTCTGTTTTATTAGAAAATGCCAGTCTGCATTGGCAGGAGATCCTTACTAGAAGCCCCCTACTCTGCTGAAGTCTGAGGGATAGTTCAAAATAAATCCAAATTTCACTCATTCACATTACATTTCTCTTTGTGCTTTTTTCCCTCTTAAATCATATCATAGGGGAAGTGAAGACCTTATTTAGAGATGATAGGGAGTGGTTTTCTACCTCCTTTCAGGCTGTCACTTCACCATCTGCTAACTGATTACTCCATTTTTGTTTTGTCAGAGGTGAGACATCAACTAGAATGAGTGTAATTTCCTAACCACTATGTAAAACATGGATTTTAGCATCTCTAGTTTCCTTGAAAGTTCTAGACATAAAGAATATCATGGTGTAATGAATGGTCCAAATAGTTCTCTCAGGACAATCATGGTCTCCCAATTTTCCTGCAATTATCCATCTAAAAGCTTTCATAGTATCCTTGGGTGTATCCCTTCCATATCTTTCCCCACTGTCTTTTGGTGGCCATAGACACTGTCCTTCTTGGGGTACAGATGTTGCCCTGGTGTCCTTCTGCAGTGTGCGTGTTGATCCCAGACTTGTGCTGCTCCATTAAATAGGACCAATAATGAGAACCTTTGTTTGAATCACTATCCTATCAGATTCTTATCTGAAGCCCCTTTAAGGCTCAACAAAGAACTACCTCAGATATGAGGTGTATATAAGTACAGGGTTATATGTGGTGTACAGGGAGAACTAGCACCTTTCATGAACCCTGATACCCTTGGCAAACTCTCTCATAGGCAGGCTGCATCAGGCTCTGTGTTACCAACATATCTCAAAGCCATCAGAGAGTTGGGGGAATGTCTATCTCAAGCATGGGAAAACTTCCCTGGATAGAGTGGGCAAAGGAGAACAATTTGTTCCAATGGACATGAGGTGGTTGAAGTAAACTCTATGGAGCTTTTACAATTTGGGAAGACCCCAAAGATTCCATGATCATCCATTCAATCCTGGTTCATTGATAGTCCTCCTGTTGAATTTATGCAAATGGTGGGGTCATTCTGACTTTTTTCTTGCCATTGAACCTTGATGACTCTGTGAAGGGATGGTGAGACTGATGACTTCATACAACTCTGTCTCATTTAAATTCAGTTCAAAAGCAAGTCGTAACACTACCTATTCTGTTATTGGTCCCCTTCGAAAATGAAGATGAATTGCAGTACATATCTGTCTAAGTTATCATTCTTGTAAGTTTCTTGAAGAGTAGTGATCATGTGGAAGCTATTTTCTTTGTAAAAGAATCAAAATGTAACCTATATACTAAGACTCTAAATGCCAAGAAAATATTCAGAGAAGATATGATAACAGTTACCAAGAATCTTTGAAATCTAAAAATGTCCTCAATGGAAATTAGTAGTAATTTAAAAGAAATTAGTCTATCCATGTCAAGAAACCAAAATTGATTTAAAAAATTAGCTTTTCCAATTATTACATGTAGTTTGCTGAGAAGCCCAAAGAGCTAACGGAGGATGTTATTAAAACTAGGTCAGGTGCTTCCAAGGTTCAAAGAATGGGGAAGGAGAGAATTTAATCTGGAAATCAAATAAGAAATGGTGTCATGCCTTTAATGATTCCAACTCTTCTAGGCCTTATCCTTAATTTTGCTGGGTAGTAAAGAGAAGATCCAATTCACCAAGTCTGTGATCATCCTGATACATAAGAATAGTTTAAAATGGAGAAGAGAATATGTAGAAATTACCATTTTATTCAATTTCCCCTTTTATCAGGAAACCATAGTTAATATAAAAATTCCATTATTTCTTTCATCTCATTTCTTTAGAACAGGTATTCTGAACCTTGGGACCCTAAACTTTAAATATATATAATGCACATTTTATACCTACAAATATATTTTATTATACCCTTGTGAAGCTAAATATTTTATTTTATTTATACTTACACATTCTGAGAAAAAATACAGTTGTTGAGTAATTTTCAGCTGAGTTCAATTCTTTGTGAGCTCTTTGGGGGATTTTCTTGTCAAAGACATTAGAGAGGTTTTCCTTTAATTCTCTAGTTCATTCTACACATGAAGAACTGAAGCAAACAGGGTTAAGTGACTTATCTGGAATCCTACAGCTAGTAAGGGTCTGAAGCCAAATTTGAACTCATGGAGCTGACTCTTCTCAATTTCAAATCGAGTGCTCTATTTACTACACCACCTAGCTGCCACATTCACTTGTTTCAATTATGTCTGACTCTTTGTGAACCTATTTGGGGCTTTCTTAGCAAAGATAATCAGGTGGTTTGCCATTTCCTTCTCCAACTCATTTTATACATGTATAAACTAAGAAAAATGGGATTAAATGACTTGCCAAGATCACATAACTTGTAAGTATCAGAGACCAATATTGAACTCGGATCTTCCTGATACCTGACTGAGTACTCAATCCACTGTGCCAGTTATCTCTCTCCCCAAAAGAGACAAAGAAGTCCTTATTGTATAGGGCATACACTCTATATTTTAGCTATTTATTTCTTCCATATAGGAGATACCTTTGAAAGACTACTTTTAACTCTTAACTACACATAAAAATTAAGGCATGAACAAAGTAATTCTTAATTCCTGTCCCTGCAAGCTGATATTAAATATATAAATAATAAAGTGACTACAGACCACCAGGTAGGTCACCTTCTCCTTGGCTCTGCATTTTCTGAGCAACTCTCTATCTTTTTGGCAAGCCCAAGCTATGTCCTGAATTTATTCTTCTAGCTGTAGTTATCATCTCTGAGAATGAAATATTTGGAGAATATTCAGAAAGGAAAGGAAATATAACACTATGACACTTTAGGCTCAGAGGGCAGAACCAGCCAATATGAGATTTTTTTTTACTTGGTTACTGATATTTATTAAAGGGGTTTTATTTTTCAATTAGAGGCATGTGAGGAGAGAAAACAAACTTGATAATTAAAAATTTACACATATTTAAGAATAGAGAAATATGTCATAGAAGTTAGAGTCAGTTCCCGTGATTGTGCCGAGCCCTTGAGATTTAGAGGTGTTGTTTGTCATGGGGAATCAAGATATTTGGAAGGATTGGAATTTTGGGGACTTTGGGATTTTTATGATCCAGAACCAGAGAGGCAAAGAAGCAGAGGAAAATAATATAGCCTAAAAGTGGAAAGGTAGACTTATGGGTGGCCTTTTACATCAGGATTCAAAATTCAAATTTTAATTATTAAAAAACAGCAACCTGTTAAAGGATTTTGTGCAGAGGTGTCATATGACCAAAATAAAAGTATTTTGGCAGGAGTTAAATGTGGATTAATTTCTCGGATTACTACCAGGAAGCTACTAAAAAATGTTAACTGAGTTTAGGGTTTTCCCCAGGAATAAAGGACTACACAGGACACCATAGTGAAGAACAATTGAACACCAAGATGTGTTATGAGGGTCCAGAGCTCCCAAGAAGAGAGTGGGTTGGGATAAGCAGAATAAAGATGGTGAGAGATCAAGGTTCCCAGCACATTTCCTTAGTCATTGGTTCAATAAATATTTTTAGCTCATCAAATACTTCTCCCTTCTTTTATCCTTTATGGGAGAACACATGTCATACTGTGGGAAGAGTCTTTAGAGATCATTAAGTTCAAACTTCTGTTTCTACAAAGGATGAGTCTGAGATGAAATGGTGAAGGGACTCCAACAAGATTCCACAACTGGTTAGGGTCCGAGTTAAAGTCACCCTCAAGAATGTCATAATATTTCCCTAATCAAACTTCATATTTTTGGTGTGTAGATCCAGGCCTTCCTTATATTTGGTGAAGGATTAAGAATTAATGGCACAGAGATGAGGGAGAGTCAATAACATGGAAATGATACATGTGAAGAGTACCCATTTCCATCCTAATTTTGTGCTCCAAAACTCCAGATCTCTGTGGTTTGTGATCTGGATAATGCTACCTTCTGGGATTGTGTGCTTAATGCCCCTGAAGTGTCCACATCAAATTCAATAATAATATGTTGAGAGGCAGGTAGGTTACACAGTAAATAGAGTACCAGCCCTGAAATCAGAAGGACCTGTATTCAAATCTGGGTTCAGATACTTATTAGACCCGTGACTCTGAGTAAGTCTTATTGCCTTAAATCTTATTGCCTCTCCTCCAAAAAACTTTTCATCTGTAATATGAGGTTGGTATAGTGGGAAAATAATGTATCTGGAGTCAGAGTCAGATTCAAATCCTTTTTATTCCACTCAATACCTAAGTGATGTTCAGTAAGTAATTTTCCATTTTTGAATCTCAGTTACCTATTCTGTAAAAGAAAGGAGATGATTCAACTGGCTCCTGACATACCTTCCAGACTTAAATACCTGATCTTATGAACAAATTTTGGGTGGGAGATATTGGACAACTAAAAAACATGTCAGCTAGTTCAGAGCTTCTTAACCTTTTTTCAATCATATTTCTTTTTGCCTAAGGAAGTAGGAACCAGTAGGAATGTGACATAGACTTTCCTTGGGACAAGAATCATTTAATGATTAAATTATCTGAAAATAGCATTGGGATGTTCAAAGGTCGGCATATCTTATCACCTCCCAAGCTCTCTTCCTTTAAACTAGAAATATGAAGGCTCCATGAAACAGAAGACTCCATATTCTTTAGATGCCAAATTCCTCTACGGATAATTCAGAGGTATAAAAACTATTTTCTTGAAAGCGTATTACAAACATTTGGTCAGTATTAAGAAAAGTATGAGATAGATATTTCTCCAAAGATCTATCATACCTAACTTTTCTAATACTCTACCTCTTTAACTTCTTTCTTATTTGTTTTGTGCTTTGATTTATCTAATTCTGGGAGTACAAGGTTGAGATCTCCCACTATTATAGTTTTGCTTCTATTACTTCTTGCAACTCTCTTAATTTCTCCTTTAGGAAGTTAGATGCTATACCACTTGGTTGCATATATGTTTAGTATTGATATTGTTCCATTGTCTATGCTACCCTTTAGCAAGAGATAGTTTCCTTCCTTATCTCTTTTAATTGGATCAATTTTTTTGTTTTTGCTTGATTTGAGATAAAAATGAGGATGGCTTTTTTTTTTACTTCACCTGAAACTTAATAGATTCTGCTCCAGCCTTTTCCTTTACTCTGTATGTATCACCCTGTTTTAAATGTGTTTCCTGCAAACAAAATATTGTAGGATTCTGGCTTTTGATCCAGTCTGCTATCCATCTCTGCTTTATGGGAGAGTTCATTCCATTCACATTTATGGTTAAAACTTCTAATTCTGTATTTTCTGCCATCTTATTATCCCAGATTATACTTTTCCTTTCCCCTCTTACCCCCCTCCCCAGTATTAAATTAATGGGCACTATTTGTTTCATGCAGCTCTCCCTCTTTAGATTCCCTCCCACCCCCTTTGAGTCCCTCCCCCTTTCTTATCCTTTCTCTTATTTTTTCTGTATTCCCTTCTTTTAGTCTACTCTTTTCTTTTTCCCTTTTCCTTTCCCACTTTTTAGTGAGGCGAGAGAAGTTTCTCTGTAAACCAAATATGTCTAATATTTTCTCTTTGAACCAAATCTGATGAGAGTAAGATCTACATGTTTCTCCCCCTTCCTTAACTCCCTCAGATATGATAGATTTCCTTTGCCTCTTCATGGGATGTAATTTTCCTCTTTTTATCTCCCCTTTTCCCTTTTTCTGATCTAATCCCCTTTCCACTTCTACTTCCCCTTTTAAAAAATATTATAACAGTAAAATCATATGTGTTCTTTCTGTATGTCCATAACAGAAATACAGTTCTCAAGAGTTCTTTTTACCTTTCTCTGCCTCTCTTGAGCCCTATAGTTGGAGGTCAAATTTTGTGTTTAGTTCTGTTTTTTTCCTTAGAAACAAATGGAATTCATCTGTTTCATTGAATGGCCATCTTCTTCCCTGGAAGAAAATGCTCAGCTTAGCTGGGTAGTTTATTTCTGGCTGCATTCCAAGTTCTTTTGCCTTTTGGAATATCAGATTCCAGGCCCTTTGATCCTTTAATGTGGAAGTTGCTAGATCCTGAGTGATCCCTTTTGGTGCTCCTAGGTATTTGAATTGTTTTTTTTTTTTTTTTTTTTTTTGGCTGCTAGTTAATATTTTTTCCTCAGTCTGATAGTTCTGAAAATTAGCCACACAAAATTTAGCCACTCCCTGAGCTGTGTAGGTGTGGCCAGGTCCTATTAAACTCTAGTGTTTTCTGTATATTCTACCTTTGGTGTTTGCATAACTTCTCTGCTGATCTACTGCTTTGCAACCAAAGCAGAGCAGCTGACCTGTGGTACAATGCTCCCAGCAAATTCTCCACCCATGGAGACTGCACCCCTCTCTCAGCCTGCTCAGCGTGGGCTAGCCTCCATGTGGGCTAGCCTGCTTACACTGGCCTCCTCCCTCCCAATCAAGACAGCCCTTTTCTGGCGATCTTCCAAGTTATCTTCTGCTGGTAATTTGTTGTACTCCCAATATTTATGGATTCTACCAGTCAAGCACTATTTCTGATGCTGAATTTGTAGTAGTGAGGGTAAAAGGGAGTTCAGCATGAAGTGTATATCCTCTCCACCATCTTGGCTCCATCCCCATGCCATTAACTCTTAATCCTTCTCCAAATAAAATTAATATCAGTATCAGCATACTAAATATATGAATTTAACTAGGGAAAATATTATGACTTCTTGAGGATGATTCTAACTTGGACCCAAACAGTTGTATGATCTTGTTCAAGTCCCTTCATCATTGCATCCTTTGTATAAAGAGGAGTTTGAACTTGTTGAACTCTAAAGACTCTTCCCACAGTATGACATGTGTTCCCCCATAAAGGATAAATGAAGGGAGAAGTATTTGATGAGTTAAAAATGCATAATAACTAAGTTCTTTTCTTCTGACAATATTTCATTTTGTTAATCTCACTCATTTCATTGAAATGCTCCTTTATTCTCCAGTTTAGTTTCATTGCTTTCCTCTCCAGTCCCATTCCTGATCCCTTTCTCTGAAATTTGTCATTGTGGCCCCCTCTCTCTCATCAGAGAACACTCTCCACAAGAGGGCAGGAGCAAATGTAACTGATTTCCCCCCACCTGGCACCTTCCCTGATAAAACTTTAAGTTTCATAAAATTATTTTTAAACCATTTAACATGATGGTGGATGATATGCAAAAAGAGATTAACAGCCTTTTCTTCTCAATGCCCAAGGGAAGAGACAACTGCCTTTCTCAGCTCAGTAGTCTGCAATGGCAAAAGTGGAAATCTTTTGGAAAAACACCTTACCTCAATTTTGTACTAATCTAGTATGGGTATGATTGTGATCAAGATGGATTAGAAAAGAGAAGCCAGAGGGTGCTTGAATTCTTGGAAAACTGAGATCCCAGACTAAAAGCCTAGATCCAGGTAGAAGAAGGGAGGTTTAAAATCACAGAAAGAAAAATAATTCTGACATACTCAAGAGATAAGATGAAGAAAGCAATTTTACACTCTGAAGAAAAAAGAAACCAGTTCTCTTCTTTGTATATAGACCTGTTTGGTAACATGTAAGCAGCTTGTACACATATTCTCTCCTTATTGCCTGTAATAAAATAGTTACTACCACTGAAGTGAGAATGTGCTGTTCTTATGAAAAAATCAGTATAAGAAGAACTTCAAAATATTTGATATAACCAAATCTTAATGCAATTGGAGTTTGTGTGGTGGGCATAAAAGCAGAGAGTTAATAGCTAACATACTCTGCCAACACATACACACACATGTGCACACACACACACAAACACACAAACACACACACACACATACACACACACACACACACATGCCCTTTCCTTTTGCGGGAGCCAATGAAGACAGTAGTGCTATAAATAGGGATAGTATAGTCAAGCAAAGTAGTACCAGAGTTATTCTTACATATCGCTTGGTCAATACTTATGAAGGTTAAAATTCAATCCATTCTGCTGGATTTCACCCCATCATGACCAATACACTCTTTTGCTGGGTCTCCATTTTTCTCCTTGGAGCAGGTGAGTGCTGGGTTTAGGACGTCCAAAGCTTTCCCCTTCTGTGGAATTGTGTCCCAATTTTTGGCTTTTTCTTCCTCCCACAGCTCCCACTGAAACAGGAATCACTCAGACACCAAGATACTTGGTCACAAGGGTGAAGCAGGAGGTGACACTGAGATGTCAACAAAATTTGGGGCATAATTACATGTACTGGTATCAACAGGCGCCACAGAAAGGACCCAAACTAATGTTTTATTATACTTATAAAGACTTGAATTTAAATGAGACCGTTCCTCCAAGATTCGAACCTGCATCATCAGGGAATGGTCACTTGACCCTCAAAATCCACCCTGTGGAAGCAGAAGACTCAGCCACCTACCTCTGTAGCAGCAGCAGAGACACAGCCTTGCAGAGTTATCTCCAAGCTGTGCAGAAACCCTCTGAGCCTGGCATAGGAAGAAAGGAGGGAGGGAAATAACCACACCAGAGACATAACTCACAATGGGAAGTTCTGGAGGGAGGAGGAACTCTCATAACCAATAGAGTTTTAAAAGGAGTTCTAATTTCTGATATTGATCTAATAAACATTTTTCTCTTTTATTAGAAAATGCCAGTCTGCATTGGCAGAAGGGCCTCATTAGAAGCACCATACTTTGATGATATCCGATGGATAGTTCAAAACAAATACAAAATTCATTTATTCACAGTACATTTCTTATGCTTCTTTCTTCCCCCTTAAATTAAATGGTATAAATGAGGAGTGATGACTTCTATTTGTAGATGTTAGGGAGTGGTTTTCTATCTTCTGTCAGGCTGTCAATCTGATAGCTGATTACTCCTTTTTTGTGGGACATCAGCTAGAAAAGAGTGAGACTTCCTAGCCTCCATGTAAAACAGTTTGTTGACTTTAGCATCCATAGTTTCCTTGATGCCTTCAGAGATAAAGAATTCCATGGTGAAATGATGTGCAAGGTCCAAATGGTAGCTTCTTTCAGGACCATTATTGCCTCCCTTTCTTCTTGTAATCATATAGAAACTATCCAACCATAAACTTTCCTTAAGTATATCCTTTCCATGTCTTTCCCCAGGACATTGTAGTGACCATGGGTACTGTTCTTTTGGGAAACAGATGTTGCCCTAGTGTCCTATCGTACACATCTTGCTCTCAAGTTTGTTTTGCTCCATTTAATGTACCTCACTCCAATTATGAATTAAATTGGACAATAATTGTATTATTCAGACTAGCCCTCCAGAGGATATGAGTACCAGCCTGAGTCTTTCTTCTTAGAAGAGGATTGAAGAGGCAAGAACCCACATGGATGATCAAGCATGGAGTCCATTTATTTCAAAATTTTTCAGCCTTAAATACCTTAGTAGAATTATATCACTATATCATAGTGCACATGTGCTAACTATAGTACAATTACATCATTACAGCATATTGTGCATGTGCTAACAATAAGCACCTTGCTATTATTATATAGATGACTCTTTACTACAAGTATCTCTGCTTCAAGTAGAACACAGGTTGTCATGCTCCCTGACTTCTCAGGAAAGCTAAGATGCTCCCAAGGGGAGATGAGAGCCAAACCAGACAATGTCAGCAGGTTCCTTCTGGGCTGAAGGGTCTTATAACTCACCCAGAGTTCCCCCACTGTCTGTGGCCCTCTATGATAATGAGCATCTAGGTTTGTGTGTGATCTGCTGGATTCAGAGAGCAGAACCAGTGAAAAAGTCTGAGAGATAGATTTTGACTCAATGGAAGGATAAACTTCTGAATACTTAGAGCTAGTCCAATGTGGCATGGAAGACTTTGGAAAGTTAATTGGTTTCTTCTCAATAGAGGTTTTCAAACAGACTGGATCATTTAATCACTTGTCACAGATGTTATAGAAATGATTCTTGGCCAATTGTGAGTTAGATTAGATAAATTCTGAGGTATCTTCTCTATCTAAGATTCTGTGATTAAATTAAATCCTGTTTTTTTTATCCCCCAGAAAATTTTGTGGCATTTCCTGACTTTTCTACTCATATTCAAGAAACCTTGAAAATATATACATGACATGTCTCTCTATGCACTAGAGGAGACAAGCTCTCACTTCACAAATATGTGATCCAGAGCAGATCATGAGTTATAAAAGGGGGATTCTAAAGGCTTGTATTGTTCTTCTTCAGTTAAGCCCAATTCTGCAACTACAAGAACTTGTCTAGAGGATTTTCTCTTTTTTAATTAAATTTTTCCATTTGAAAATACTTTATTTTTTCCAATTATATGTAAAAATTTTAAATATTCGATTTTTATAATTTTGAGCTTCAAATTCTCTCCTTATAAGTCTCACTTTTCTCCTCATTGAGAAGGCAATTTGATATGAACTATTCATATAAAACATATCTTCAAATTAATAATGTTGTAAAAGAAAACAGACAAAAAAAGATAATGAAATATTTTAAGCATGCTTTGATCTTCAGTCAAACTCTAATCAGTTTTTTTTTCAGGTGAATACCATGAGTCCTTTGGATAAATGTATTTTGAAAGGATTTAAGTTATTCACAATTGTTGATCATACAATATCGCTGACTAGTGTTCTCCTGATTCGGTTCATTTCACTTTGCATCATTTCATGTAAGTCTTCTCAGCTTTTCTGAATAGGATCAATTGCCATTAATTGTGATGTAGTCTTGCCACTGAACTCTGAATGATTTTGGAGAAGAAAGTGAGATTGATAACTCTGCACAGCCTTGTCTCACTTAAATCCAATTTACTTACAAGTCAAGGCATCATCTTCTTGATATCAATGGTGCTCTTCAAGAATGTAGAATAAATAACATACAATAATATGTGTGTTTTTTTAAACCAAATTATTTTTCATTTCTTCTGCACAATAGTACGCTATCACAATCATATACTTCTATTTTTTTAGCCATTTCCATGGGATTTTCTTGGCAAAGATCTGAAGTAGCTTGCCATTTTCTTCTCCAGTGTGCCCCATTTTATAGATGAAGAACTTCACAAATAAATGTTCAGTGACTTTCCTAGGGTAATTATCTGTGCCCAGATTTGAACTCAAATGTCTCCATTCCACACCGATAGTTCATCCACCTTATTACCTACTTACTTAAAGTCTACCTGATCCTTAATGTTAAAATAAAACTTGATTCAAAAAATAGCCAACCTCAAATATGTGAACATCATCTATAAGAAACTTTTATATAAAGATTTAAACATGGGTGGGCTTTTTTGTGCTCTACAAGTCCCTTCATAAGTCCATCATAAAGTATGAGCCCTCAAAGTCTTATCTTTACCTGTGCTCTCCTGCTAGTGGTTCTAGAAACAGAAAATAGTTTTCCTTACACTTTCTCCAACTTCTAGAGGAGCTGAGTATCAGCAAGAGATAGAAAAATCTGAATTGGAATCTTGCTTCAGACATTTACTAGCTTTGTGAGATGGTTGGAGAAGATGACTAACAAGTCACTTTTCCTTGCTTGCTTCAGTTTCCTCAAATGTAAAACCCTCTGGAAAAGGAAATGGCAAACCACTCTGGTATCATTGCCAAGAAAACCTCAATTAAACTCATGAAATTGGCTATGACTGAACAATAACAAAGAACATCTCTATCTGACTTTATGAGAATCAAGATGATCTGGAAAGCATACACCTCCTATCATGAACACCTTCAGGGCACAAATATATTTGTATTATTTATGTATCATTATTTGAATAAACCATAGTATTACCATAATAACCATAACAACAGAGATAAATATATTATTGTTTTTTCTAAACAAGTAATGAAATTTGTATAGAAATGGAAATATAATTAATTAAAAGATTCATTCTTAATGTAGGAATTGATACAGAATAAAAAGAGGAGAACCAGGATAATAATTAAAATGACAACAATACTTTATAGACATTGTCTGAGAGATATAGATGCAAAAATTGTTTGACAAACAACTTTGAAAGATAAATATTCTGATCAATGAAATGACTAATTATGATTCCAGACGACCAAAAATGAAGCATATCATCTAATAGAGAGGTGATCAAATCAGGCTGAAGAAGGAAATATGTTATTGAGATATGTTAATGAGATATTATCATTGGATAATGTGGGAGTTTGTTTTGCTTAATTACTCATATTTATTAAAATTTTTTGTTTTTTGTTTTTTGTTTTTTTTTTTAGGGGAAGAGTGCTGGGGAAGGGAGGGAATTGGAGCACAAGGTTTTTCAGTGGTCAATGTTGAAAAAAATTATCATTGCATATGTTTTGAAAATATAAAAAATCCTTCCATAAAAATAAATTTTAAAAGATTTAAATTTTTTTTCAATTAGGGGCATGTGAGAGGGAGAGAAGACAAACTTGTTAATTTTTAAAAAGTAAAATTAAATTAAATATTTATTTAAGAATAGAGAAACATGCTAAAGACCTTCTTGGCTAAGAGGTTAGTAGCTATGAGATAAGTAAAAAATTTGATCAGGGAACCACCATTCCTCAGTGACTGTGTGAGACCAGAAATTAGAAGGCCCCATGGGAAAAGTACAATATCACTCGATGACATTAATGGTGCTGCAACAATGGAGGTATGAATTGCTTCTCTATACCTCTTTCCTGTTTTCATGAGACCCTGAAATATATGTTCCTCCACAAATGCCCTATGACCACACACATTCCATGGATATATACCTCTTTACATGCATGTCTTTGGTATATCTACTCTTCCAATGTGTACATTTATAGGGAATTTAAATCTAGGCATACCTGAGGGAAAAAGACTATTCCTACTTTTATAACTCTGATTTCATTAGGTGTCTTAATGCTAAGCTAATTCTGTGTTCTTGTTCACTAGTAAAAGTACAAAGATCAGGAAGGTCTCCTAATTTACACTTTTTCAGTCAGTATGAATACTTAGAACATCATGGATATAGAATAGAGAGTGACTAGCCAGAGCCACCTATATATGAGTGGGGATGGGGATGGGTATTTAATTATTGCAACCACCCATGTTCTCTTCATCAAGGCTCATAGATGAAAGATAACCGGGTTTATTAGCTAGAGACAGAAATTAAGGATAATAAAAACTTAATGGAAAGGCTTTCTTATGACTAAACTTAAAAAGAGAATTTGACTTCCCTGTTTTTGCATACAATGCAGATCTTTGTAAAGCCCTGAATCTTTGGGGGCCCTCACAGATAGACAGATTTCATCTGTCTTAGAAAATGATGAGATTGATCCACTCTCAGACTCTATCTCCTAAAGTCTTTAAGCGGGTAAAAAATCAGTTGAGAGAAATTGTCTCATTCTTTTTCCAATTACATCATGGACCACACTCTTCTCTACTATGTGGTTATTTTTCTTCTGGAAGTGGGTAAGACACAGACACAGATGGGAAATACCTTTACCAAGATGGCCACATGTCCTTGTAGATATATCATCTTCTTACCTAAGTTTCACCTTTTGTGTTCTGTCTCTTTTCTTTCCACACTTTCTGCATGCTAAAATCACTGAGATCCCAAGACATCTAATCATAGAGAAAGGACAGGCATTGACAACGAGATGTGATCAAAACACTCAGAATACACAAACTCCAGAAGTGGGGGACAAAAGTCTAATGCTTGTTCTTTCCTCCCTGGGAGGGGTAAACAGAAGGGTAATGATCCTCAAGGACTTGAATTAGAAAGACCAGATACCAATATTTTTATTCTTAGCAAACCATCTGCAGAACCCTAGTATGTGTTTCTGTACCCAGGGTCAAATGGTTTATTGTTCTATTCACTCCACAGCCAAGATCACAAACATTTCCCTTGATCTTTAGTCACCTTGAGAATGGATCAGGTCAATAGAAAGAAGTCCAGAGTGTCAGGGGCTGGAAGTTATTGAAAATCTCAACAGCTGGGATATGGAAGGGAAAATAATTCTGTCTCATATTGCTTCCCTTTGCTTCCCCTTCCCCTTTTTATTTTTGAGTTCCATGTTGAATAGGTGAGTTTTTCAAAGTCATATGGATGGTAAATCCAGACAATTTAAATTCAGATCTATGTTCAGTGTTCTTTCCATTACCCCAAACTAGTTCCTAAATCATAACAGGAAGAGTAGTAAAAAGCTAACAAGAACATATTAAACTCCTTGGAATTATAGTGAGAAAATCCTTCTCCTATCTCTGAATTAAGACACAAAGCATTTATGTAGATTTTGAGTACTAATGGTAACTCATTCATGGGTTTCAGTTTTATTTGAAGTGTTCAGGGACAATTAGCACTTCTGGCAAGAGGACTTGCAAGCCCTTTTCAGGGCTGTTTGTTCAACCTTGATATTTGCCTGTTTATTCTCACTCTCACTTATGGCTGCAAGAAATTATATCATGAATAGGAGCCACATCCTGGTAAATCATATTGATTGAAAGGCTAAACTAGGTTGGATGCAACAAATGAATCTCAGACTTTTCAGTGAGTTAGGGGGATGTTAGGGATTAGCTCGTAAAGACTTCCCCTACAAAATAGGCAGATGAAAATAATTTGTTTAGATGGCTATGAAGGAGAATGAAACAGGCACTGTGGAACACTTAGAGACTAATTAGACATCAAAGATGCCCAGGTCATCCACAGCATACTGAGGTCATTACTACTTGCCCTGATTTTGTCTTGCTACTGGATTTCAATGGGTATGGAAGAGAAAGTCAGGCTGATAATTTTGTACAATGCTGCCTTATTTGAATCCAATTCATAGAAAAGTTAAAACATTGGTGAGGTCATTGATTCTCTTCAAAAACAAATAAAGAACAACACTTTTTAAAAATAAAAATACATATTTTGAAATATTGTGAATAATGTACTCTTTCAATATGTTACTAAGGATCAGGAAGAGAACTTTCCTAGTTGTCTGGGGGATAGGAGGAAGTCAATGAGCCAAGAGAAATGAGAAAAAAAAAATCTACTTAGTAATTAGCTTTGCCGGTTGCAATACTGAGGAAACTGAAGGTTATGCTCAGTCAGTAATCTAAACAGAAAGCATCAAACAATCAAGCTGTTATTTTGTGTCAAGCACTGTGCTAAGTACTATCAATATAAGGAATACAAAAGAAAAAATGTCTAGTTTTGATTGAGGATGCTAATATTGGGCAGGGATGGAATTTTTGCCAAATATTTTCATTAACTCATATTGAACTTACAATTCACTACATAACTCCATATAGAACTATTATTTTGTCAAGCCTCCCACCATTTCTTAATCATGAATTCATCTATTAAAAAAATTCTACTATATGATTCATTCCTTTGCATATTTTAAGATAGGAATTCCTAGTGAATTATGGGGTGATGAATTTGGCCCTTGTGGTTCCTTCCAACTCTCATATTTTATAATTTTTAAAATTCTTGGTCTCCTAGCCCTTGCTAAAATGTATTTTTGTTATATATGAAGAGTAGCATATTAATCTATTCAAAAATTCAGTCCAACATACATTAAATACCTAGGATGTGGAGGATTCTGGGAAGAAGATGGAATAAGTTGGTAAATTTCAAGCTCTCCAAATTTCCCCCACAAATAGAACAAACTTGCACTTTAGGTGAATGTAGAATGGTGAAAAATCAAGAAGGCCCAAGGTAGAACAGGGGTTCTCTTGATACAACCAGAAAAGATCTGAAGAAAGATCCAAGATGGAGGATTAACCCACAAAAAGTGCTAGTACTTCTGGGCTAACTCCACAAAAACTTCTAGTGGGGAACCTTAGGGCTAGCTGGGTGTGGCCAGAGCCTCAGCAGGAACCATAGAAATTTCACCTATTTGTAGAGGCAGTTCTGAGTCCTGGAACCCTGAGAACCTCAACTGATGAGGAATGCCAGGCCCAGTTGTGCTGCAGGGATGCAACTCTGAGTGAGAAGGAACTATCATCCAGTGAGTGCAGAGGCAGTCGGGCAGAGACTGGCTGGAGGGCAAAGCTCTTGACTTGGGATTCCTAGTCATATAGGGGAAAGCTGAGGTGAAGCCAGAGGCACCATCCTCCCCACCCCTGGATCAAAGGTGCTTAAACTAATATCTCTTATTTAAAAAAAAATGAACTGGCAAAGAAGAAAGAACTCCAGCATAGAAACATATGGGAAGAAGGAAGACGAGGGTTCATCTTCGAAGGAGGACACTGAAGTAAAAAAAAGTTTTCACCCCAAATAGTAATGTGAAATGGTTTCCTACCCAGAGAGAATTATAGAAAAACTCAAAAAGAATTGAGAGACATTGAGGAAAAACTAAAACAAATTAAAAACCATCCAAGAAAAGCAAGAAGATTATGGAAAAAAGTTAATCAAAAAGAGATACAGAATCTCAGAGATGAAAATAATTTTGAAAATTAGAAATGGCAGGGCAGCTAACTTTTTGAAAATTAGAAATGGCAGAGCAGCTAACTTTTTGAAAATTAGAAATGGCAAAGCAGCTAGATGGCGCAGAAGATAGAACAACAGCCCTGAAATCAGGAGGACCTGAGTTCAAATCTGGTCTCAGAGACTTAACACTTCCTAGCTGTGTGATCTTGGGCAAGTCACTTAACCCCAATTGCAAGAAAAGAAAAGAAAAGAAAAGCAAGGAAAGAAAAAAGGAAGGAAGGACCAAAAGCTGCTAGAATTCATGGAAAACAGCTATCCCAAACTAACAGATGAGACCCAGAGAGAAGAGGATTTGTCTAAGGTCATAGAGAAACAAAACAATTCTGACAGCCTCAAGAGTTAAGATGAAGAAACCACGCTTTGAACGTAAAAACAAAACAGTTCTCTTGTCTATATGTAAGGCTATTTGACATCTAACTAGCTTAGACACAAGTTTTTTCCTTGCTGCGTGTAGTAAAGTAGTTACTACGACATGACAAAACACACAACTGAGAATGGGCTGAGAATGTGCTGCAGTTGTGAAAAATCAGTTTAACAAAAACTTCAAAATATTTGACATACCCATATTTTAAAATGAGTGAAGCTTGTGTGTCAGGCAGGAAAGCAGGAAGCTAACAGCCAACTATCTGCTATGTCACCAACACACACACACACACACACACACACACACACACACACACATACACACACACACACACACACACCCCAAAAAAACAACTGCCTTTTGTGGGAACCAATGAGGGCAGTAGTTCCATAAATGGAAATGGTGTAGCCAAGCAAGAGAGTCTCAGAATTTTTCTTTCATATCAGCAGGCCAAAAGTTAAGAAGGCAGGGATTCAGTCCATTTTGATCCTGAGCCCACCATGCCCAACAGACTCTTTTGCTGGATCACCATTTTTCTCTTTGGAGCAGGTGAGTTCTAGAGAGTGAAGGAAATTCCTCCTAGGGATAAGAAATTTGGAGCTTTCCCTTTCCCTGGAGGATGAAGCAGATGTCTCCCAGCTTCTCTGTCCCAGCTTCTGTCTCTTTTTCCCCTCCCACAGCTCCCACTGAAGCAGGAATCACTCAGACACCAAGATATCTGGTCACAAGGATGAAGCAGAAGGTGACACTGAGATGTGAACAAAATTTGGGCCATAATCACATGTACTGGTATCAACAGGAGCCACATAAAGGACCCAAACTAATGTTTTATTTTAGTTATGGAAAGATAAATTTAAATGATTCTGTTCCTAATCGATTTGACCCTATATCATCAGGGAACGGTCACTTGACCCTTAACATCCATCCTGTGGAAGCAGAAGACTCAGCCATCTACTTTTGTAGTAGCAGCATAGTCACAGCCTTGCAGAGTCATCTCCAAGCTGTGCAGAAACCTCCTGACCCCGGCATAGGAAGAAAGGAGTGAGGGAAGTCACCACATCAGAATCTTGCCTTACACTGGGAGGTTCTAGAGGGAAGAGGAACTTTCAAACCCAGAAACTTCTAATAGGAGCTTCCGACTCTTATATTGATTTAATTAATACACAATTCTTGGTTTCATTAGAAAATACTAGTTTGCATTGGCAGGCGATCCTCACTAGAAGCACCCTATTCTTTTGAAATCAGACAGATAGTTCAAAACAAAAACAAATTGCATTCATTATACTATATTTCTTCTTATGCTTCTTTTTCTCCTTATATGGAGCTGTAGCAGGAGGTGGGGACCTCTATTTAGAAATGTTAAAGAGTATTTTTCTATCTCTTATCAGACTGTCACTTCATCATCTGTTCACTGACTACTCCCTTTTTGTAATAACAGAAGCAGAACAATAACTATATATGAATGAGATTTCCTAACCTCCATGTAAGACACTTTGCAGACTTCAGCATCTCCACTTTCCTTAATGCTTCTAGAGATAAGAGTGTCATGGTGAGATGCAAGATCCAAGTAGCTTCTCTCAATAACATCATGACCTCCTTTATTCCTGCAATTACCTGGAAACCATCCAACCAGACGCTTTGATAATATCTTTGGGTATATCCCTTCCATGTCTTTCCCCAACACATTTTGTTCTTCTTGGGGCACTGTTCTTGGGGAACAGATGTGGCCCTAGTGTCCTATTATACTTATCTTGCTCCCAAACTTGTGTTGTTTGATTTAAGGTATTCAGCTGTCAATTGTGAATTAAATGAGACAAATAATGGGCATCTGGTTTATATTATTTTCCTATCTGATACTTATGTGAAACCCCTAAAAGTCTCAATAAAAGACTGCCTTAGATATAAGGTATGAGAACATATCTAAAGATGTATGCACCTTATATCTGAGTTGATCCTTTGTCTTGTAGGGACAGGTCTCAACTCATTTCTTTCTTTTTACTTTTTTTTTTTTAATAATAGATAATCTTATTTTTACTAGTAATCCAGAGAATACAATTAGTTCAAAACAAAGGCTTAGAAATAATAAATATACAAAAAAGGAGCAATCAAACATCCCCCCATAAACATAAGGTCCACTTTCTCATTTTCTCACAATTACATGGGATATTAAAGGGAAGAATAGCTAGACCTAGGGAGGATGGTATATGGGGCTTATTTAGCCAGCACATATATATGGAAGGGTCACAAAACATGTGTCTTGGGCGATGTTTGTTGTCAAGGTACTGATGTAGGAGTGATACATATAAAGAATACATGTCCTAGGAATACATATGGAAGGACAACTTATGTCTGTAGTGCTGGATAGCTATAGAGTGCATTTACCCTGAGTCTGTACCCATCACTGCTGCTTCCTATTGTATATATTTTCTTTTTTCCTTATTAGGGATGAAATTTATGTTCCTCCTCACTGTATTGTTTGCTGTTTCTTACTGTTCTCTCTGTATTTACTTTTTTTTTTTTTTTGAGGATTTTTAATTTAATTTATTTATTTATTTATTTTTAAATAGCTTTTTATTGACAGAACCCATGCCAGGGTAAATTTTTACAGCATTATCCCTTGCACTCACTTCTGTTCCGATTTTTCCCCTCCCTCCCTCCACCCCCTCCCCAAGATGGCAAGCAGTCCTTTACATGTTGAATAGGTTACAGTATATCCTAGATACAATATATGTGTGCAGAACCGAACAGTTTTCTTGTTGCACAGGGAGAATTGGATTCAAAAGGTATAAATAACCCTGGAAGAAAAACAAAAATGTAAGCAGTTTATATTCATTTCCCAGTGTTCTTTCTTTGGGTGTAGCTGCTTCTGTCCATCACTGATCAATTGAAACTGAGTTAGATCTTCTTTTTGTCGAAGAGATCCACTTCCATCAGAATACATCCTCAAACAGTATTGTTGTTGAGGTATATAATGATCTTCTGGTTCTGCATCTCAACTCATTTCTAAAGGTGTTCTTAAACTGGGTTCCCTAATCTTTTAAACAAATATATTTTTATACCTATTCCAATATTGATTGCCTTTTTAATTATATGCATTTTATTTTATGCATTTATAAAAAATTATGATTTTAAAAAATAAATTATAATATATAAATATTCTGAGAAGGGATCCATTTGTTATTGTTGTTGAGTCATTTTCAGTCATATCCAATTGTTTATGACACCATTTGGGATTTTCTTGACAAAGATACTAAATAGTTTATCATGTCCTTCACCAGCTTATTTTACAGATGAGAAAACTGAGCCAAACAGGGTTAAATGATTTGTCTGGGGTCATACAGCTAATATCTGAGGTCAAATTTGAACTCAGGTCTTCCTGACTCTAGGACTGGCATTCTGTCCACTGATCCTCTTGAAGGGATACAGAAACTTTACCAAATGCTAAAGGGATCCAAGACACACACACACAAAATTAAGATAGTCTACTCTTAAGTAAAATTACACATAAATTTTTAAACTTTAGAAATGATTAAGTCCAAAAATTAAGTTAAAGTAGAATTGACTAGTTTGGGTCATCTAGAAAATTAACATGTCTCTCCATGTCAATGTTCTGTTCAATAAAACCTTTTCTAGTAAATCCATCATGAGTGTGCCCCATTGGATGAGATCACAGGAATCTTCTGAATCCAAGACCAGACAGTGGAACTTTTATGACCTTGGAGTATAGGGACCAAAAGAACTTTAGTCATCCTTTTCAATGTACATGTGTACTAATATTGCACTCCAGCAGATAGCACCAGAGAGAAGCAAATAGCACAAAGAGATAGAACTGAAGACTGGCAACTCTTTGAAAACCTGTTGCAGATAATTTGCAGAGACAACCAGTACCCCATTGTCAAACAATGATGTCATACTTGAGCAATGTACAGCAGATGCCACAATCCCATAGATTTCATTCTAAGACTCTCACCTAACATAATATCATTAATCTAGTCTCAATTAGGTGATCCAGTAGATAGAACACTGGGCTTGAAGTAAGTAAGACTAATTCACTTCCAACTTTAGTCACTTACTAGCTATGTTATTGTGGACAACTCAATTACTTATCCTCTCCTGCTCTACTTCTGGTCCCCCTCCTCTGCTTCTGCCAGGTTGTGAGAATCAAGTGAGATGGTATTTTTTAATTGTATATGTTGCCAGGCACATAGTTGCCAGTGTGCTTAATTAATGATTGTTTCCTTTCTTCTGCCTAGTTGATTCCCTAAGAATTATTCCAAGTTTTCAGGTGCACTAAAATTTTCATTTTATAGATTCTGAGAAGAATTTAGCTACTCCTATTCCAAATTCTTAGTCTTGTTCTACAGATAGAATGGTCTTTAGTGCTTAAAATCCCCAACTTCATTAGAAATTAACTCTAGAACTTGAGGATTCTGAGATCTAATGCTGTCCTAGTAAGATGCCTAGTGCTGTCAGCATCCCATTCTTTCCCACATATGAATCATCATACATTCATAGTAACTGTTCTAGAATCACCATAGTTGAAAGGACATTTATTAATGGATTGAAAATGTCAATATAAATTTAAAAGTATTTAGAACAGTAAGAAGTATATCTAAAAATAACAACCATTTATCAGTGCTTCTTACAACATGAAACACTGTGGTTCAGTTTTAAAAATTTTTTTAAATTTCAAACTTTTTTTCAGTCCTAAATTCTTTTCTCTTGTCTTTTATCCTCCTCCATATATTGAGAAAGCAAGAAAAACAAAACCCATTACAAATATACACAGATACTTCAATCTGCACTCTGAGACTATTTGCTATTTATTTGTAGATGGATAGAAAGTTTCATCATGAGCCCTTTGGAATTGTGGCTCATCAGTGGGTTACTAAGATTTTCAAAATTTATATCTTCATAATATTGCTGTTATTGTATAAATTGTTCTTCTAGCTCTGCTCAACCACTTTGTATCAGTTCATCCAACTCTTCTAAGGTTTTTCTAACCATTCCTTTTATCATTTCATAATACAGTAATATTTCATCATATTCATATATCATAATACATATTATATAATAACAAAATATACATTGATATAACAATTTCTGAATTGATAAGCATCTTCTCCATTTCCAATTTTTTGTCCTCACAAAAAAGCTGCTATAATTTCTTGTGTGTGTGTGTGTATACATATATATATATATTCTTTTTTTTCCCTTTATTTCTTTGAGGTTATCTCTTTGAGTAGCAGTACTGCTGGCTCAAAGGCTGTGTAGTCAATAGCTTTTAGTTCTAAATTGCTTTCCAGAATGTTGGACTAATTCACAGATCCAGTAATATTGGAGCACCTGTTTTCCCACAAATTCTCCAACATTTCTCATTCTCCTTTTTTGTTATCTTAATCAATCTGATGGGCAAAGTGTGGTATAACTGAGTTGGCTCAATTTGAATTTTTAAGTAATTAATGATTTGGATCATTTTTAAAATATGGCAATTGATATCTTGTCTTTCTCTTGCAAAAACATATCCTTTAACTATTTGTCAGTTAAGGAATGGGATTTTTCTTGTATATTTGGCTTAGTTTCCTATGCATCTTTTTTGTTGGTCATGGTAAGCAATGGGGGATAAGTGACTTGCCTAGGGTCACACAGTTAGTAAGTGTCAAGGGTCAGAGATTGGATTAAACCCAATACTCTTGTCTTCAGAGCTGGTGCTTTATTCAGTGTGTCACCTCATTGCAGATATTTTCCCCCCAATTTCTTATTTTTTCCTATTCTTAGCTGTTTTGGTTTTGCTTGTGCAAAATTTCTAAATTTTAGGTAATAAATATTGCACATTTTATTCTCTGTGAACTTCTCTATGTTATATTTGGTCATAAACTCTTCCCCTATTCAAAAATCTGATAGATAAAATTCTTTCATATTCCACTAAATTCTTTCTAATAATATCCATTATATCTAAATCAGTTTGAATTTATTTTGATATGTTTTGAAATATTGGTCTATACATACTTTCTGCCACTCTGGATTTGAGTTTTCCCTACACTTTTTATTGCATTGTGAGTTCTCAATAGCAGGAATCACAGATTTGTCAAACACTAATTTACTCTGCTCATTTGCTTTTTAATATTGTATGCCTTTCACTGATCAATGTCTTTATTTCTTAACTAATTCTAAATTGTTTTGACAATTATAACTTTGAAATATAGCTTGAGATTTTCTATCATTAGACTTCCTTCTCTTAAAAAATTGATTCCCCTGATATTCTTGACCATTTATTCTTCCAGAGGAATTTTTTTTATTATCTTTTCTAGTTATATGAAATAATTATTTACTAATTTGATTAGTATAGCACCGAATAGGTACATTAATTTAGGCAATATTGTCATTTTTATCATTTTGGTTTGGCCAACTCATGGGAAAATAACATTTTTCAAATTGTTTAGATCTGTTGTTATTGTGTAAAAGTGTTTTGTAATAGAATTCTTGTGTCTCAGGAGGTTGAATCTTACGTGTTTCATAATTTTTGTAGTTATTTTAAGTGTAGTTTTTCTTCCATATCTTTCTGTTGGGTTTTGTTAGTAATATACAGAAATGCTGATGATTTGTGTAGTATTCTATCTTCCAAATTTTTTTTTCAGTTTCTTAGTTGACTGTCTAATCCTTTCTAAGTAAACTAGACTATCATCTGCAAAAAATAATAGTTTTCTTTTCCCTTTGGTTTTTCTTATTCTTTACATTTCTTTTTCATGTCTTATTTCTAAAATTAGCATTTCTAGCACAATAGAATACCAATGGTGATAAAGGACATCTTTGCTTTTTCCTTGATCCTATAGAAAAGCTTTTGGCTTATCTCTATTACAGACTATAACTTTTTGCTTTTAAATAGATACTACTTGTCCAGAAAGCTTTTTATTCCTTCACTTTCAAGTGTGAGTTTGTTATTATTGTTGTTGTTATTGTTTTTTAAATAAGAATCGGTATCATATTTTGTCTAAAGTTTTTCTGTTGTTTTTGTTATCAATAAGGTCAATTATTCTTATAATTTTTCTAATAATGATCTAGTTCTGTATTGCTAGAATAATGTATAGCCTGGTCATAGGGTATGATCTTTAAAATAGATTGCTATAATTTTTTCATTAATGTTTTATTTAAAATTTTTGCATTAGTATTTACTAGGAAAATTGGTCTATAGTTTCCTTTCTCTGTTTTTGATCTCCTTGGTTTAGTATCAAGATTATATCTGTGCTAAAGAAGTAATTTTGTAGGAATCTTCCACTTTTTCAAACAATTTATTTAGTATTGGAATTATTTTAAAAAAAATATTTGATAGAATTTACTTGTAAATTCATCTGGTTATGGGTTTATTTTGCCCCCTTTGATAGTTCACTTAGGGTTTGCTCAATTTCTTCTTCTAAGATGGAGTTAAATATTCTTTTTCTTATTCTCTTTTTATAAGTATCTGCCCATTTTATTCAGATTATCACTTTTATTGGCATATGGTTATGAATTCACTTTTTGATTTTCTTTTTCTTTATTAAATTAGCTAGCAGTTAATCTACATTATTTTTTCTCTAAAAAAAGCTTCTGATTGTATTTATTCAATGGCTTTTTTTCATTTAAAGGTTATTAATTGCTCCTTTGATTTTCAGTATTTCTATTTTGGTGTTTAATTAAGGTTTTTAATTTGTTTGTTAAATAGGCTTTTTTAAAGTTGCATATCCAATTCATTGATCTGCTCCTTCTCTTGTTTATCATTGAAAGACTTTAGAGATAAAAGTTTTTACTGCTTTGGCTATTTCCTAAAAATTTTGAGATGTTGTCTCATTGTCATTGTCATTCTTGAAATTATAGATTGTTTCCATAATTTGTTATTTTACCTACCAATTTTTAAGGATAATGTTATTCAGTTTCCATTTTTAAAAAAATATCTTTGCTTCAATCCCATGTGCTGAATGTAATTTTTATTGCATTATGGAGCTTGGATAAACTTTGGAAGATAATGGAGGAGAGAAGGGCCTGGTGTGTTATGTCATCAGAATTATAAAGTTGTCAAATACAACAAAACAACTGAACAAAAATAGTGACTTAAAAGATGCACTTAAAATTTCTTCCTTTCTGCAGGAATATACTAAATACTGGAATAATTACTGGGTGAATGTGTCATGCACATGCTATATATATACACACACACACACACACACACACACACACACACACATATATGGAATGCATGTATATATATATGTATGTGTGAAGACACTGAGTATTTCTTCCTGTAATTCATCATCTTTTCTTGTAAGAATTTAGATATTCTATCATTTGGTACATATGTGTATATTTTTTATATTAATTCATTGTTTATGGTGCTGTTAAAAATAATATGTAGTTTCCCTTTCTTATCTCTTTTAATTAGATGTAATTTTACTTTTGTTTTGTCTGAGATTATGATTGAAAGAAAAAGACAGTGAAGAGAGTATAGGCATTGAAAAGGAAGAAAGAAAAGAAAGAAGAAAGGAAGGAAGGAAAGAAGAAAAGAAGGAAGGAAAGAAGAGAAGAAGGAAGGGAAACAAAGAGAAAGAGAGAGAGATAGAAAAAGGAAGAGGTAAAGAGAAAGAGAAAAGAGGGTCAGGAAATCTTTTTTTTTTAATGCACAAAAGAGTAAAAAGAAAAAAAACCAAGAATAAATAACAAGAAGACAATATTTTGACATTTTAGACTCATAAACTTAGTTCTAGAAGTGTTCTTAGAGATCATCTTTTTCAATACTCATTTTTATAGACAAACAATTAAGGCATAGAACAATTAAAGCAAACAATAGAACAAAGTAATCAAGCAAGATCATCACTGGGATAATCATGTTCCCATGAGTACCCAAATCATAACCACATCTATAGAACTTTAAAAGCAAATGAAGTTCTTTTGAAAGTAATTCTAGCCTAGAAATTATAATTTATTCTCCTTCTCTAGAACTGTTCTCACCCCTCTCTGAAGTATATGTTGAACTCCAGTGAGACAGAGGTTTCAGAGAATGAGAGAGAGCCCAAGAGCTCAACCTTCTTCAATCTGTCATTTTTTTAGACAGAGCCCTAAGTTAGAAAGAAGTCAAATTCCTGTTCTGAGCTTACCATGAATACAAAACTCTTCTGGTCTGTCATCATTTATTTCCTGGGAACAGGTGAGTCCTAAGAACAGGAGTGGAGATTTTATCTTAGGTTTGTCGATTTCTGGCTCCAAATCTTTCCTGGTGAGTTTGTGTATCAGTCTCCCTGGGCTTATTTCTGATTCTATCTTAGATCCCATGGATGCTAAGGATGCAAGAATTACACAGAGCCCAAGACACATAGTCACAGTAATGGGAAAGGAAGTGAGACTTAAATGTGAACAGAATTTCAACCATGATGCCATGTACTGGTACAGACAAGATCAAGGCCAAGGACTCCAGCTCATCTATTATTCTGCAATTGAAAATGATATACAGAAAGGAGACATTCCTGAGGGATATAATGTCATTCGGAAAGAGAAGAAGTTCTTTCCTCTCATTCTGCAGGAATCTAGAACCAACCAAACATCTTTGTATCTCTGTGCTAGCAGCAGAGACACAGGGAGAAAAAGTCAGTTCCTCTCCATACACAAACCTTCTTCAGCCTCTACAATTCTGAACTATTGATTCTTTCTGTTCTCATTATACTTCCCCAACACAGGAAGTTATTTTTCTTATAAATATATATTGTGAGAGGGAAATTCTAATTAGGACATTTTTATTATCCATATCCACAAAGGTACTAATCTGATGCTTCAATATGGGGAAGAGGTTTGTAAATATTCGGTGTCAATTGGTGATTGATATAGAAGTCATTTATTAATTAGATTTCTAAGCATAATAGACCATGAACTTATTAGAACAAATTCAAAATGAACATCAAATCTTGAGATTATAAAGATGAGAATACTCTGAATATGTATATGATTATAAAAGCTTCATTTTGCCCCATTTACACCAGTTTTTGATTTTGAAACATGAGGAATAAATACAGGGATAGATATTGGCTATGACTATCTCCTAGGGAAGTATAAATATCATAACACAGTTGACACTGAGGAAGTCAAAGAATATTAAAATCAATTAATCATTCAATGAGTACTTATTATGTGCCTAAATGCCAAACCTTGTGCTTATGATCTGTACCACTGGAGCCAGTACCAACATTGATAAGATCATTCAACCATTAAAGTATCAAAGTATATATAAGCATTTCTCAAAATGTATTCCCTGAATTTCTGGAGGTACCCAAACTCTTTCAGATTATCCTTGAGATCAAAATTATTTTCATAATAATACAAAGATGCTATTTGCCTATTAAAAATTCCTTCCTTTTCCAACTACATATCTATGTGAAACTAGATTTTCTTCATATATACTTCAGCTGAAATAACATATCACAACAGATTGAATGTAGAAGCTAAGATGAAAATCTAGTTAGCTCCTATTAAGCCAGACATTGGAGATAAATGTAAGAAAAGAAAAAAAAAAAAGAAAACCAATGCTACTTTCCTCACTAATTTTTTGTTTTGGAAAATAGTTTTAAAAATAAAATTATGATATTTGTGTTAATATATGATAGGTTTATTGCTTTAAATGAATTAATAAGTAGATATTTTTTAAAAAAACAGCTTTAATTTCTAATATGGCAAACCATTCATAGATATAATTCATATAAATAAAAACTCTCTAGCATCTCCAATATTTTTTAAAAATATAAACATTTTCAAAAATATAAAGGGCTTCTGAGATCAAAAAAACCCAAAACATTTAAAACTGTTACAGGAGATACAACAATGACATAAGCACAAGACTGAAAAATAGATAGTAGAATGGATTTCATTTAATGCAGAAATATCACTGCTTTCTAATTACTATCACAGAAACACACACACACACACACACACACACACACACACACACAACATTTTTAACCCAAACATTCCTTAGATGATACCACCTGGCTAAGCATGATGAAACATCATATTCTTTGAAGAATCAAAATTCTATGGAACTCAGAGAGCAATGGAAAAACCATGAAGTTCAAAAGTAGACTTCAGTATGTGAACACTGAAGATTTTCAATTATTGTCATCTAGAAAACATTTTCAGAAAAAAAGGAGAGCAGGGCAGTGGAGTATGGTGCAGTGAATAGAATACCAGTCCTGCAGTCAGGAGGACCTGAGTTCAAATATGGCCTCAGATAATTAACTAGTTGTGTGATCCTGGGTAAATCACTTAACCCAGATTGCATCTCCCCATCCCCACCCCCCAAAAGGAGGTAGATTGATCAGATTTAAGAGTTGAGATAACAGATATTATTTCAAGTGTCCTATTAATTTGCAGAAAACATTAAAAGATCTAAAGATTTGTTCCATAGAGATTCTATGTCATATTTATTAAAGGTCATGGACAAAAAATACATGCAACTGGGGAGATAAATATAAAAAGACAGTCCCTTCCCTCAAGAAGGGACTATTATATTCTAATAGGAGAAGATCTCACATAAAAGAGACCTATACAAGGTATGTGAAGGTGGGTGAGTGGGAGTGGGAAAAGTGGTAACCATGAAGGTAAAATGTAAGGAATCAGAAACAGAACTGGAAAATAATAAAGAAAAGCCCTCCTGTGTACTTCCTCAAAATGGAACCCTATAAGGAACTCCCTAAAGGGAGAAGTGGGTTGAATTACTGAGAAGTTGTAAAATTCAGAATAACCTTAAATCAGAGAGATTCATAGGCTTTGGGGTCTCGGGATCATTTACACTCTTAAAAATTATTGAAACCCTTCCCAACTGCTTTATAATACGGGTAATATATTTTATTTATGGTATAATATCAATGTCTTATTATATTATATAGTAATTTTGATCTTGGGACTCTTTAAAAAGGGTGTTAGGGACTTCTAGGGCCCCCAAACCACACTTTGACCCTATTATCCTAGACCATCTGGTAAGTTATTTTGTCTCTCTAAGCCTAGTTTCCTTTATTGCCAAAAAAGAGATTTAGACTCAATTGTTTCCAAGTTCTCTTCTGACTCCAAAATATTATCATTGTAATCAGATGCTGATGGGCAATATAAATTAATACATGGTTATCTATCCTCAAACTACATATTCTACATTTCAACATTTCATCCATCGACATTTTACATTGTTTGGATAAAACAGTCTCACTCTTCATGTCTGGTTCATTTCTCCTGAGTCCATTCCCTTTCCCAAATCTTCTCTGAGCTGAACTTTCTCATTTTCACATTCTCTTCATATACTGATCTCTCCACAAGGGGACAGTAGCATATTTTGAATCACTTGTTTTTGGTAGCCTTTATGGATAACTGCCTAAATTCTATAGAAGTATTTTTAAAGCACTTGAAATATTCATGATGCATTATGACATATTACTTCATGCAGTCTGAAGGCCAATCAAGCCAAGGTTTGTTGCTTTTCATAACATATAACAAATGACTGATTTTGCAGTGGCCATCTGGAATATTCTTCCTAACTACCTTCATTATCTTGTAGTTACAAGATTCACCTTCATTCATTTTTCATTAATTGTTCATCCTCTTTCCCTCCTTTCCTTCTTTCCTTCCTTCCTTCCTTCCTTCATTTCTTCCTTCCTTCCTTCCTTCCTTCCTTCCTTCCTTCCTTCCTTCCTTCCTTCCTTCCTTCTTTCCTTCCTTCCTTCCTTTCTATCTTCATGCCTTTCTCTCTTTTTCTTGTTCTTCCCTTCCTTTTCTCCTTTCTCCTTTTCTTCTTCCCTCCCTCCCTCTCTTCCTCCCTTCCTCTTCCTTCCTTCCTTCCTTCCTTGTTTCCTTCCTTCCTTCCTGAATCCTGACTCTTTGCGACCCCACTTGGATTTTCTTGGCAGAGACACTGGAGTTCTTTGTCATTTCCTTCTCAACATCATTTTACTAATGAAGAAACTGAGGCAAACAGGATTAGGTGACTTGCCCGGGGTCATAAGTTGACCCACTTAATAAGTCTCTAAGATTAGATATGAATTCAGGAATTCTATCCACTGCACCATGTGGATGCCCCCATTGGGTTATATGTTTTTTAAAATAACTACATATGTGCCTACTACCATTGCCATCTTTTGCTATCCCCCCTAATCCCTCATCCCTGAACTAGTATGTATTAGATGTTGTGGGATCTGCTTAGTGCTTATTCTATAACAAAAAATCTAATAAATGTTTGTTGCTTGATTTTGTAAGGCAAGTTCTCTACTTCTAGTGATTTGATATAGTCACAGAATGTTGTCATGTATCATAAAGTTTAAATGTTAGCAAGGTCTAACATGCTTTGATCCCTTTATTAGGTATGAAAATCTTTCAATCTTTCTGGGTCAAGAAGGAGTTGGCTGAGCAAACAATTTAATCAAAGTCCTTTGAATAAATTTTAAAAGTTGAATCCTAAGGGTTCAAGGCAGTGAAGGTTCAGAGAAGATGTGGAATGAGACCTGGAGGGAGGAAAGGGGAAAGGAATGTTTCCCTTTCTTCCCTCAACTGATTATCTACTGCACTAGTAGTAGATCAAGATAAACTCTTCAGCTTTACAATTGGAACCAGGGAGGAAAGCTATGATAGAGAGTAAAGGAAAAAGTCGAAGAGAGAAACAGAAAAAAAAAAAAATCCTTCCTTTGTTATTGTTATCCCTGCTTTGTTACTACAAAGCACCTAGATAGAGACAGGAAATAGATGAAGAGTTTGGAAACAGATCACAAATTTGTCCCAAAGATATGATATTTAATTTACGGGGGACTTAAAAGTATCCAGACTCCTGCTAGAGTTTTTCTTTCTCTATCTGCCCCTGTGTGTGTGTGTGTGTGTGTGTGTGTGTGTGTGTGTGTGTCTGCATGTATATATGTGTGTATGTTTGTTGTCATTTGGTTTTGTCTGAATTTTTGCAGCTCCATGGACCATATTATGATAATGTTGTCTATGGGGCTTACCTGGCAAAAATACTGGAGAAGTTTGCATTTCCTTCTCCAGTGGGTTAAGGCAACCAGAACTGAAATGACTTGCCCACGATCACACAGCTAGCAAATATATGAGACTGGATTTGAATCTAGTTCTTTCTGACTCCAGAAAGAAGGAGTTGGCTGAGCAAACAATTTAATCAAAGTCCTTTGAATAAATTTTAAAAGTTGAATCCTAAGGGTTCAAGGCAGTGAAGGTTCAGAGAAGATGTGGAATGAGACCTGGAGGGAGGAAAGGGGAAAGGAATGTTTCCCTTTCTTCCCTCAACTGATTATCTACTGCACTAGTAGTAGATCAAGATAAACTCTTCAGCTTTACAATTGGAACCAGGAAAAAGTCGAAGAGAGAAACAGAAAAAAAAAAAAAAATCCTTCCTATGGCCCTTCCAGGGCCATATATATATTACTCTGTGTGCGTGTGTGTGTGTGTGTGTGTGTGTTTACAAACATCCTAAAACTTAATTTGCCATAGCAATACTTTCCTCCTCCAAAAGATAGAATTAATGAGAAATTGTACCTTGGCTAGTTTTGACTAAAAGGAGGAAATTGGTTGCTTTGCTGTGGTGGAAATAATGGAAACTTTAGGGGAGAATCATTGATTCATCATAGAGTTTGTGCCAAAAGGAAGGAAATCTAGCCATAGTCTGATATACGGTGTAGGTTTTGAAAAAAATAGATTTCAAAATGTTCAAAGGAAAGATTGATAGAATCCCATGGATTAAAATATTTCAGAAGTACAATCAGGAAAGATGGGAGATAATCAAGATGAAATTCTAAGCCACAAAGAAAAACAATTCCAATAGTAAGAAAAAAAAATGAAATTTGTTTGAAGAGAACAAAGTGGATGACTAAGAACTCACTGGGCACCTTACAGTCTTTGCCAAGAAAATTTCATGGTCATTATAGTTAGTAGAGCTCACAAAGAATTGGACACAATTGAACAAATTATTATTAGCTATTATATGGCATATAAATGTATGTAATAAATTACATGCCTACATATTTATATACCATATATGTATATGTGCGCATGTATGCAGAAATGTATGTATACATATGCACACACTAATGTGCATGTGTACATAAGTACAGGTACAAGGCAATGGAGGCTGAGGAGAAATACAAGCAGGTAGGGAATCAAGACAGGTGACATTTTAACTTAGTCTTGAAGGAGCTGTGGATTCCAGGAGGCAGAAGTGAGGACACGAGTACATTCCCATCATGGGAGATAATCTGTGTTTTGACAATGTACAATCTAACTTCTGTCCCATTTTGAAAATTAGGAAATGAAAGCCCAGAAAGTAGATATTATAGCCTGCCTCAACTCATAGGCATAATAAAATATGCCCCACCCCATATGCAAATACAATTTTTTTAAAATGAATCTGAATTTGAATACCAGCAGGCTTCCAACTCCTAAATCATAACCACACATACAGAGCTAAAAGTATTCTGAATGTAATTATAGTCTATCGTTTCTTCCCCTTTTCTAGGAGATGCTCCAGCTCCCCCTGGGAAGACTAGTTCTATTACAAGGCTTTAGAAGATGGATCCTCTGCGTTAAGCTAAGAGCTCCCCTGATCTCAGTCATTTTTCTATTCCACTCTCCAGCAGCCAGAGTTCTGTTCCAAGAAGCCCCTTCCTTGCTGCTCTGATTAAACCATGAACAATAGGCTTCTTTGGGGTGTGATTATTTGTTTCCTGAGACCAGGTGAGTCCTAGACACTGATGGAAAATAGTTTTCCTTCTACTTCTCAGATTCTGGTTGAAATCCTATCTCTGAGAGATTCAGTGTCATTTTCTGTCTTTTGGTTATTTCTGCTTCCCCCATAGGTCTCCTGGATGGCAAAGATACTGGAATCACCCAAACCCCAAGAAATCTAATCACAAGAATAAGGCAGATTGTGACACTGAAATGTAAACAGAATTTGGGACACGAAACCATGTACTGGTATCGTCAGGACCTGGGCCAGGAGCTTAAGCTCATTTATTTCTCAATGACACGAGGTGATATTCAGAAAGGAGACATTCCCAAAGGATACAATGTCACACGGAAAGAAAAAGAGATATTTGCTCTCCTCATGCCCTCAGCCAGCACCAAACAAACATCTTTTTATCTCTGTGCCTCCAGTCAATACACAGTAAAGCAAAGTTAACTCTTCTCCACACAGAAACCTCCTTCATCCCTCACTGCAACCCTGAGGGGCAGAATCTTCCTGTCATTTATTACCCTTCTCCCAATACAGGAAGCTATTATTGCTGTGAGAAAACTATGAATGAAATGACCTTCATACCATTTGTCACATTCTTGCATGAACTGCAATTTTTAAATCCCATATATCCCTTAATAGAACATAGAATTAATAAAAGTAATTTTCTGTATTATTCAGTCATTTCACTAGTGGCTTACTCTCTGTGACCCCATTTTTGGGTGTTTCTTGGCAAGGGTACTGGAATTGTTTCTATTTCCATTTCCACTTTGCAGATGAGAAAACTAAAGCAAACATATAAAGAACTTACCCAGAGTCACATGGCAAGTAAGTTTCTTCAGGCTGGATTTGAACTCATGAAGGTGTGTTTTCTTGATTCCAAGTCCAGCATTCCATACCACCTTGCTGGCCCAAACTTTGCATGCAGTAGTTGCTAAAAAAAATTTGTTGTACTAATGCATTATTGTTAACAATAATTACTAATATGGCATAGTGTTATAAAATTTGCAATATGTTTTACAAAGACTTTTTTCCTTGAAAGATGGTAGTACAATAAATAGATGACTAGTTTGGGAGTAATAGGACTTGGGTTCAGGTCCTGCCTCTGAAGTTTCTCTGCCTATGAAGATGTTAATAAAGTTCTGTTGAGATTGGGAAAGGGAGACCCCAAAAGTTTGGGATCCCAGTCTGCTGTCATGAGGTGTCTCAAAAGAATTTGCAGGCTTTCACCCATCTAGTAGTCAAGGGGCAAAGTTTATTGAAAGTAATGATAATGGGGCAGCTAGGTGGCACAGTGGATAGATCACCAGCTCTCAAGTCAGGAGGACCTGAGTTCAAATCTGGCCTCATACACTTAACACTTCCTGGCTGTGAAACTCTAAGCAAGTCACTTAACCCCAACTGCCTCAGCAAAAAAAAAAAAAAAGAAAGAAAGAAAGAAAGAAAGAAAGAAAGAAAGAAAGAAAGAAAGAAAGAAAGAAAGAAAGAAAGAAAGAAAGAAAGAAAAAGAAAATAAAAAAAAAGAAAAAAGAGAAAGCAATGGTGATCCCATTACAAAGTGGACTGAATTCTAAGGGAATGCAGTAAAGAAACAGAAGCAAGGATATTAATTCTATGGCTCAGAGGTAGGAAGGAGTGGTCTCCAGAAGGAGTCATTCTCAGTTGGTCAGATTATTACTGATGAGATTATCAGTCATCAATGAATTGAAGAGTGGTCTCAGGACCACTCAGGAATTTAATCTGTGGGATCTTTGGAATTTGAACTGTGGGAGTTTCTTGAGACGAAAAGCTATCTGACTAAGAAGTGATTAGAATCAAAAGATTGGGTATGGGAATTCCCTGAGGCAGATTCCAAAGCTAGAAGTTTTAGGACTACTGAGTTATTAAAACAGAAGTCCCCCAAGGTCAGGAGACCACAAAAACATATTACATCAGTTCAGATATTATACCAGTATTACACCAGTACCAGACAAGCTGCAGCTAATGATTCATTTATTTGAATGCACAAAGCATATATTTGAATATACAAAGTAGAACTAGTGAGATTTTCACCAAGTAGGAGAGATATTGAGCAGAATTAATAGGACTACTTCATTTATTCTCAAGATATTCCTAGGTTTCTTGTGAAAGAGAGGAGTAGAAACAAAAGTCTTCATTTACAAATGCCCTTAGAACTAATAGACTTTGGAAATTAAGATAGTCAGAGAGCTCCCAGAAAATATAGAGCTACCAGAAGCCACGGACTCATTGGGCTACTCACACCATTTCACAGTAAAAGGGAAAATTTACTATAATTGATGAAGTCCCCCCCACCCACTCCGTCCTCCCAGCTCCAAAAATATAATAGTTATTCTGAATTCAATTTCTTGGAGAAAGACTAGTTGCATCTTCCTTCTCAGGATTTTAGAGATGCTCCTGAGGAACTGGGAGTGTCTTTCTCTAATACTATTAACTCTCCACTATCGGGGTGGAGTCCCAAATCCATTTAGCCATTTAACATCAATTAGATTTTACAAAATGCTATTTACTTTAAAAATATAGCAAAAAAGAGGTGGGATAGAGCCAAGATGATGGAGTGAAGCCAGGAATTTGATTGAGTTCTCCCAGTTTCCCTCAGAAACAATGCAAAACCAAGCCTCTGAAGATTCTGAAATGACAGAATTTATGAAGAGATGGAATGAAACAATTTTTCAGTTTAAGATAATTTGAAAAGAGTTCAGGAAAAATTAGTTTCACTGAAAGGGGTGAACATCTCAGCTCAGATGGTATCTGAGCAAGTCAGTGAAAAAGCCTTAACAGATCAGAACATAGATTAACAACCCAGATGCTTGGTCCTGGCTCAGTAAAACAGTAATACAGCAGATCAGTGGAACAGCCTCCAGGAAATCCAGCAACAATAGCCAGGACTGGGTCTGGCTATCTTCAGTACTATGAGCAAGTTACCAAACACAAGGGATCCTTGTACTCAAAGCCAAAGTTCAAAACTGCACAAGAAGCTTGGGATAGCACCCCCTGTGCCCTAGGACAAAATATCTATATAAGAGACCATAAAAGAAGATATGAACTGGTTTCAAACCCAGAAAGTCTTCTTGGAATAGCTCATAAAGGATTTTAAAAGTCAAATAAGAGAGATAGAAGAGAAATTGGTGAAGTAAATTGGAGATATGCAAAAAAGAGTCAACAATTTGGAAAAGGAAGGACAAAAAATGATTGGAAAAAACAATTTCTTTAAAATGTAATTAGTCAAAAACAACAACAAAAAAAAAAGTCCACTGAGGAAAACATCTTTCAAAGAAGAATTAATCATATGGAAAAGGAGATACAAAAACTAATTGAAGAAAATCATACATTAAAAATTAAAACTGGACAAATGAAAGCTAATAACTCTGCCAGACATCAAGAATCATTTGAACATCTAAGAGAAACAAACAGAACCAGGAATACATTATATACAATAACAACAAGAATATGCAATGATCAATTATGATTTGGTTCTTCTCAGCGGTTCAGTAATCCAAAGCAATCCCAATAGACTTTGAACAAAAAATGTCATCTGAAAAAAATCTAAGGAGACTGAATGTCAATTAATACATGCTATGTTTAAAAAAAAAAGAAGTAGTTGAACAAACTGTTTAGATTTTTAGAATGAAAAAATAGAAAAAAATGTAAACACTTCATTGAAAAATAACTGGGGACAGCTAGGTGGTGCAGTGGATAGAGCACCAGCCCTGAAGTCAGGAGGACCTGGTTCAAAATCTGCTCCCAGACACTTAACACTTCCTAGATGTGTGACCCTGGGAAAGTCACTTAACTTCAATTGCCTCAACAAAAACAAAACAAAACAAACACAAAAACTTGCCAGGAAAATAGATATAGGAAAGGAAAATTAAAAATTATTGTAATACCTGAAAGTCACAATAAAAAAGAGTCTGGACAGTATTTTTCAAGAACTCATCAAAGAAAACTTCTCTTATATACTAGAACTAGGGGCAAAATAATCATTGAAAGAATCTACCAATCACCTCCCAGAGATCCCACAAGAAAAACTCTAGGAAACATTGTAGCCAAAGTTCAGAACTATAAGATTAAGGAGAATGTATTATAAACTGCCCTAAAGAAACAATTCAGGTCAAAGAGCCATTCTAATACTCAAAATTTGGCATCTTTTACAATAAAGGATTAGATTGCCTGGAATATAATATTCTGGATGGCAAAGTAGCTTGAATTACAATCAAGAATGTACTACCCAGCAAGATTGAATATAGATGAAGGTTACGAGCAGAAATATGGAGAAATGGATGATACTTCAGGGTGGCTCTTTTTTCATACCCTAGTTTTCCATGTATCCGTCAGATATTTACCATTATAACTAGAAGAAAAGAAAGCAGACATCTGCAGAGAAATAAATAAATAGATAGATAAACAATTAAATAAATGAATGAATGAATGAATAAATAAATAAATAAATAAATAGATGAATGAATGAATGAATAAATAAGATCTTATCTACCCAAGCAGACAAGCAAATGAAAAAGTAATAAAAGCAAAAATTCAGGTTTCTGATAGTTTGGGAACAATGAGGGGGAATTATAACAACTGGCTGAGAATTTCAATATCTAGCTAGTGTCTAACTCAACTTGACCTCAGTGTTGCCCCAGGCATCAGGAGGTTCATTTAAGTAGCTGAGATTTCATTTTATAGTATCTTGATGTGAGACCCAATTCAAATCTGGCTATACTATAGTAGGACTAGGGGAAACTCAAATGGTTGTTGCTTTTGAAACACTAGAATCTTGAGTATAGTTTTTACTACCCTTTTTTTCTAATTCAACTAAATTTCTTGCTCAGATAATGTACAAAAATTAGTCACCAAATGCTTAAAGAGGAAGAGAATGGCTAATGAATGAAATTTTCTTCATCTTTGACATCAGGGGTTTGAACTAAATAAATGGAAAAGTTTACTCTTTCCCCCAATCTATTAAATTTTAATCTTAGAAAGTTAGGATAGGAAGGGACTTAAAACAGGAGATAGAGAGGAAGAAAAGATAGGCAAGACAAAGATAAAAAAAAATGAGAAAGAGATAGGGATGAAATAAAGGATTGGTTAAATTACCACTAAGAAAAATTTTGAGTAAAAATCCTAGAAAGACTTATATAAACTGATGCTAAGTGAGGTGACTAGAACCAAGAGAACATTGAACACAGCAACAGAAATATTATGTTTTGATCAACTGTGATGGACTTGACCCTTTTCAACAATGAGATGATTCAAAGCAATTCTAATAGACTTATGATAGAAAGAATCATCTGCATTCAGAGAGAGAACTATGGAGACTGAATGTGAACCACAGCATAATATTTTCACCTTTTTGGTTCTTGTTTGTTTGCCTGTTTCCTTGCATGATAATGTGGAGATATGTTTAGAAGAATTACACATATTTAATCTATGTTGAATCATTTGCTGTTCAGAGGAGGAGGGAACTGGAGAGGGAGGGAGAAAATTTTGGAATATAAGGTTTTGCAAGGGTGAATGTTGAAAATTGTCTTTATATGTATTTTGAAAAATAAAAAAAACTATTATTATTATTTTGAAAAAGAAAGTGTTTGACTAGCTGAAAAGTGAGAACAATGAAAATTGAAAAAAGATTTAAGGACAGAAGAAGGATGCTGACATCACTGAAAGACTCCACCTAGTATAACTGGAAGAGTCCCAGAGATCTTTAAACTGACAAAAACTCTCCTTTCTCCTATAACAGTAACCTGTTCCTACCCTAACCCTACCATGGATAGTTACCAGGTTCTTTACTGTATGACTATTTGTCTGCTAGGAACAGGTGAATCCTGATTACAGTTTAGAAATTTCTGTCTTATACTTGAGAGGTCCTGGTTTCAAACCTTGCACTTGGAGTTGCAGTTTCAAAGTCTGTTATTGATTTAGGAAGGACATGGTCATTGGTTTCTGTCTTTTTTCTCAATAGGATATATGGAAGATAAAGTCACCCAGACTCCAAGACACCTAGTCACAGCAAGAGGAGAGAACATAATGCTGAGGTGTGATCCAATCAAGATACATGTCTATATTTTTTGGTATCGACTGCTCCTGGAAGAAGAATTAAAGTTCATGGGTTATCTTCAGAATGAAAAAATCTTAGACAAGTCAGGTGTGCCAAAAACTCGATTCTCAATAGATTGGCCCCGAAACTCATCTTCTAATTTGAACATTCAATTCACCGAGCCTCAAGATTCAGCTATTTATTTCTGTTCCAGCAGCCTAGGCACAGCATTATGAAGTCATCTCCTTTCTTTGCACAAACCCCCTTTGGACACCACAGAAGAAATAACAGTTAGAGACAAAGGAAAGACAGTTACAAGGCTTTGATGATTTGAGATGGGAAAAATTTGGGGGGATTTGTGGTAAAACTGAAAAGTAAGTCAAAGGAGAAAAAAGAGAATGAGAAGGAGAAAGGGAAGGAAAAGAATGATAAATTATAGAATAGCTCAAAGGAAGTTTTTAAAAAGTAAAAAATGTATAGTTGAAAGCTAATTGAATTTGGAATCATAGACTAAATTAAAATCCCAAGCTGACCATTTACTACCACTACAGCTTTTTGTAAATCAATCACCTATTATGTGCAAAGTATTCTGTGATCACTTCACCTCTTTAACAACAACTTTCTAAGTGACACAGTGATTAGAGTGCCAGACCTTCAATCAGGGGTTCAAAGTTCATATTAGTCTCATAATCTTACCAGCTGTGAGATCCTTGGTAAGTCATATAACCCTGTTTGCCTCAGTTTCCTGATCTGTAAAATGAACTGGAGAAGGAAATTGCAAACTATTTCAGTATGTTTACCAAAAAAACAAAAAAAAAATGAGGAGTCAGAAATGACTGAATAACTAAACAATAACAATGCTTTATTGATCTTTATATGATCATTGAATTATAGATTTAGAGCTAGACTGGACCAAAGGTCATCTAACACATTATTCTCATTTTACAGAGAAGAAATATTTCTGTATATTGAAAATGAAGTCTTCAGGAGAAAATGAAAAATCTATCAAATTAACAGCTGATTAAGATGTTTAGAAAAGGAGATAATGTTTGACTGGTATCTCTGAATCTCACCCTAATATATAGAAAAATGGATTCCTGGTCAGGGAGAACTTAGGGAGATTGCTAAGAATTTATTTGCCTGTAGTTTAATAAAATTTATCCCAAGCACTTTAAAGTAAAATGGAAGTAATAGGGTAAAAAGTACCATTATATTAGGTATACTAGAGAGAAGCTGAAAGATAGAATGTCAAAAGAAATACCCAGAAAGAATTATATAGAAAACAAAAGTCAAGAAAGGAATCAGTAATAAAACATTTTATTCAAGCAGTAATGCACAAAGGAAAATGGCAGTAATAAGGAAGAGGAACTACAGATCCACATATAAGCAGGAAATTTTGGCCTTATAAGTCACTAAGAGTTGATGGAATGAGTCCCATGACTAGAATATGGTTTAACTAGGTAAGATACATATTTGGGGGGGGGGCAACAAAATGACTTTACCTGATTTCAGAAGACTGAGAGTGAAAAAATATCTCCCATCTCTTAGCGGAGAAATAGTGAATGAATTCTAAAATATGAACAATGGTTGATTTGTTTTGTTTGACTGAACTTACTTGTTACAAGAGAGAATTACATTGATGTGGGAGCATGATATGGAAGTAATAGTGATGTTTAAAAAAAGAAAAGGGCATCAACAAAATATTTAAACAAAAAATAAAATTCCAACACCAGTGAGAAAGAGAGTAAAAATGTCTTTTTTTTTAAATTATATGCTATAAATCACTCAGAAAACAGGAAAATCAGTGATGAGTCTGGAAAAACTTCAGGAGCTTGGACCAGAATCATCATATAGCTGAAATAGAAACTTCAATTTTCTGCAACTACTGGAGCACTCTGCTAAAAGCAGATCAGCTAAAATTTTCTTTATTTGGCTTAGTTATAATTTCATTCTTCAAAGGATTGGAAAATTAACAAGGGAAAATTCTATTAATTAAATTATTTTCATTAACAAGAAGGAACACATTGAAGGATGACAATGATAAAAAATCTTGGAGAAAGCAAACTCTACACACAAGAATTTGTGAAAGAGTAAGGAAAACTGGATATAATCTTATATACATTCTAGATTATTGGTAAATAAACTTTAAGAATTCCAGAGAAAAATATAGATTTAATACTGTGGATTTAAATTCTAGAGGGGAATTCAGCCCAAGATGGGTTGAAAGCTCTGATGATCATCTTGAAGACACAAAGATAAACAAGTATTACAGGGAAGTGTTCTAGAAAAATGAGGTGGAGGCATAAAGAACTGATCGGTCAACTCAGATTTAAAACAAAAGAAACTTTTTAGATAATAACAGCAAGTAATGAGAGATGCATGGGCAGCTAGGTGAGGCAGTAAACAGAGCACGGGGCTTTTCTAAATGCTTTTTAACTACATTAGGGGGAAAATGGAGGATTAAAGAATGAACAGCAGGGACAAAACTAATTGAAGTCAAAAGATTCTATAGTTTAACTTATTGCTGGGAGTAGGATTGGAAGGGAGAAATTAGGAGGAAGAGAAGGCAGATTTTCATTGATTGAAAAAAATTAATAAAAAAAGACAGACTAGATGGTACATGTGCGCGCGCGCGCACACGCACACACACACACACACATACACACACATTCATTTATTTCTGTGCAAAGAGAAGCATTTGTATGGTCTCTCTAGAGGCAAGATATTTTTTTAAATTCTGTTTTCTAGAGTTCTCTCTTACCCTGTATTTTTGAGTGTCATGCATACCTGGGACCTCAAAAGCTGGCAGGATCTCATCCCATTCAGCATCTCAAAGGACCAAAAGCCAGAACTATCATGGATGCCTCATTCCTTTCTTGGGTAGCCATTTTTCTTTCTGTTGCAAGTAAGTCTTAGATCTTTTTATTACATTTTACTTTATTTTGAACTGTGATTTCATTGACTCCAAGTGAAGAAACTCCACAAATGCTGATTGGCAGCTGCTCTTTCACTATAGTCTTAGATAACTGCCTTGCACATTGAGTGGCTAAGTGATTTGCCCAGGATTGCAGAATCAGTATATCGCTGCAAGGCTTAAACTCAGATTTTTCTGACTCCAAGACCAGCCCTGTATCCACTACATGACAATTACCACTTGAGTCTTCGTTATAAATGACAAATCTCTCTTCTGGGTTTGCTAATTCCATTGTTAACCATTTTCCCCCTTTGGACTATAATATTTGAGTTCCTTTTTCAACTGACTCAGCTTCTATCATCTTCTCCCATAGTCCCAGTGGATGCTGGAATCACTCAGAACTTTAAATACCTAATAACAGCAACAGGACGTGAAGTGACACTGAGATGTAACCAGGACTTGGGACATGACTCTATGTACTGGTATCGACAGGATTCAGGATTGGGACTACAGTTGATCTCTTTTTCCCTTAATATTGGCTTCACTGAAACACAAGTCCCTTATGGTTACAGTGCCTCTCGGACAGAAAAGTCATTCTTCCTGTTAACTCTCAAGTCTACAATCATAAACCAAACATCTGCATATTTCTGTGCTAGCATTGCAACCACAGCAGAACAGAGTTACCTCTTTCTTGCACAAAAAAGGTAACCAGAAGAGGTAATGTAGCCTGGCCTCACAAGGCCCTAGTTTTTGTAAAGAAAAAAGGAAGATACAATCTTAGGAATGAACATATGTGGAAGGTCCAACCCCTTCATCTTACTGATAAGTAAATTAAGACCCCAGAAATTATGTGGCTTGTCTAAAACCAGTAGATTATATGAAACCTTGTAGCATAGCATCATAGGTGAGATTGTCTGGCAGATTAAATCTAAACTTAATCCCATGTTCTTCTTATTGTTCACAGGGGCAATTAGAGTGGACTCCAAATACAGGAGAAATAAAGTCCCTTCTCTTAATCTTTTTCACAATCTGTAGGTACAAGAGGAGGCTTGAAGAGATGATTGGGTTAAATGGCTCACAAGAGAGGAACACTCAATAGCTTCTTAACAGTTTAGCTGAAAAGTTATTTGCCGGGGTCATTTTTAATAAGGTTGATTTACAGAAATCAGGTGATTTGCCACCATGTCAATAGTAGGGACTCTATGACTCTAGGTTGCTTTCTTTTTTGAGCTCCATTTCACTTTTATAATCCTGGATCACTGATAAATCTATTTTTAACCATGAGTGATTCCATAAACTACAGTAGTGGAAGAGGGAGATAGGATAAAAATTTATATGCTGACCACTCTCAGGTACAACAGCTGATCTGACAAAGAAATCCAAAGGGTGCCCATGAAATCACCTAGGTGTTCACTTGAGTGTGTCACATCCTGGTGGATATGTAATTAAAGATTATTTACTGTTTGGTGGTTAATTCATTCACAAGGTGATAATCTCTTTTTCTGTTGCATTGCAGAAAATCCCAAGTATTTTACTTAATTTTTTGGTTTTATACTCATTTGAAACCCAGGTCCTGGCATCAAAGATTCCCCATATATTTGTTTTGCTCATTATTCTTATGCCCTTGTCTCACATATTCCCTATATAAACACCTTTCACTATTGGTAGTGTGGTGATTTGTGGAAAAGAATATTCCTGTGGCTAGGAGAATTTCTTTTTAAATGCATTGGTTTCAACTTAGTGGAATGATAACTTGGTACAGTAGTGAAAAACCCAGCCTGGATATTGAAAAGACCTGGATTCAAGACCAGCCTCTGATATATAATGGTTATGTGACTCTGGACAAATCATTTAACTTCAACGCCCTAGGTTACTTTTTAAGATCATAAAATGTGAGAAAATTATATATGCAGTCCCAGTCTTTTTCTTGAGCTCCATTTATTCGTTATAATCTATTCATTGTACATCAAAATCTAGATTTCCTTAACTTTCCACTTTTTAATTTCTCTGTTTCTGTTGAGGAAACCACCATTCTTCCATGTACAAATTTGCCATATCAGAGTTATTTTCAGTCATCACTGTAATTTGTATCCTTTTATTCTTTTGTTACATATTATGGCTATTCTATTATATGTACATGTAGTTTCCCTTGTTAAAATGGAAACATTTTCAGGACAAGGGGCATTTCATATTTGTCATTGAATCCCAAGTTGATTGGGGTATAATAAGCAATTAATGAATGCTTATTGACTGGCACACGCACACATTCATATGTGTATATACATGTGTGTATATATAATATGTATACCTATACATACATGGTGTGTGTGTGTGTGTGTGTGTGTGTGTGTATGAAAAGTTGCATGTTGAAAAGAGATGAGATGGGAGAGGTAGACTGTAGTTCTGGGCTCCCCATTGTGTGATTATGGGCAAGTGATTTTACCTTTAAGAGCTTTGATTTCTTTTTCTATAAAATAAAGTACAATTTCTAGGATCCATTCTAGTTGCAAGCTTTTCCAATTCTATAGTTCTAAATTGAAAAAGACACTAGGTGGCAGGAGGCTCAGCCACGTCTTTCTAAAACAGAGACTTTGAAAACCAAAAAAAAAAAATTTGGGTCTGTGTGAACTGGAAGGGGACATTGATTCCATCTAGAGCCAATGAATATGCCAGCTCATAACCCCAGAACAGAGAAGTCACATTGATCATTTCTTTACTGACTCTACCATGAATGCCAAACTCCTCCATTGTGTGGGCATTTTTTTTCTTCTGGGAGCAGGTCAGTGCTGCATGTAGATGGGAAATCTTTCATTTCAACTTGCCACTTACAGATACAAATTTCTTCCTCATGGATGTAACATGTATTTCTTTCATCATTTGTATCATTTGTATCATTTGTATCACAGATTTTGTTTCCTTTCCCAACAGAACCTGTGGGTGCTGGAGCCATCCAGATCTTCAGTGTCTTGATATCAATGACAGGATGTAAGGTTATACTAGAATGAGACCAGGATATGGAATGTGACATTATGGACTTGTATTAACAAGAACCAGTGTCAAGGATACCTTTGATTGATGCTAGTATCACAAACAAAAGAAAAGTCCCTAAGGGATATGGTGTCTTTATGCATTCTTTCACCAAGGCAAACTTGTATCCTTGTATTCCTCACTCATGATATTCCACCTCCTGTTTTTGTACTATGGTTCAAGATGTCCTACAAGCCTGAAATGCTCTCTTCATTTCTTAACTTAGGATTCTCTTAGTAGCCTTACTTTCTGCCAAAGCCCAACCCATGCAACATCTCCGACAAGAGGTTTTCCTCATCCCAGCCTTCAACTGAAATTACTTTATATTTTCTTTTTGTTTCTTCCTACGAAGAAATAAAGATAAGCATCATACACAGAGAGCAATGGAAAGGTGGCTGATGGATGTAAGCAGTTTTGTAAAGAACTCTGAAGAATATGGGATATATCATCAAGTGTATATCAGAAAGAGAAGATGTACTGGTCATGTAATGAGAGCTAGGAATAAAAGGTGGAAAAATCTCCACCATTTTTTCTCTCCACAGAAACCATGGTCTGATCTCTTGAAGTTCAGGAGTAGAGAACAAGACACAAAAGCATACTTAGGTAATAGTGATGCCAGAGGGAAAGTGCTCTATGGGATGAACTGGTCACATCTTCTCATCTTTGCCATACTCCCTGCAGGTATACCTGCTTACAAGCAGAGGATAATACACAGAAATATTGAATAGAAAGGCCTTAACTCTCATTCAACTATTCCCAAGAGGAGTCACCAAACAAAACTTTTTGTTCAGAATATGACGACTGAGTCCATAATGTCCAGCCACATCCAAATCTTACCTGATCTTTGTGCTTATAATAATAATAATATAATATATTGCATGATATATTATAATCCCATAAACATTCTCTACTCCCTGATATGTATAAAGTAGCTTAATTAGTGGTGAACCAGCTTCTTGTCTTCTCTTTTACTAGCGTAATTACCCAGACTGATGGAGATTCAGAGTAGAAGTGCTAATGCAACCAGCCCATGCTTCAGATTTATTTATTTTTCTTTCATTCCTTCTCCTCCTTCCTCCATTCCTGACAGGACAAAATTGTTTCTAGTGTATAATATATGCAAATTTGGTTGTACTTCTTTCTGTCCCTAAATCCTGATGAGCTTTGCTCATATACCATTACTTATTCTAATCTCCAAGAAGAGAGTACACTGCATCCACTCTGCTTGCCCATTTCAAGTCTACTCGTCAAGTCTACTGTCATCACAAATGTTTTCCCTTATCCAAGGCCTCTCCTCCATCTCCTGGGAAGATGATCCTCTAGAGGATGATGGTGTATTAAGAATTGTTTCCTTTCATATTTCACTCCAAATACTTTCAATGCTAGTGCCTTTCCTCTGAAATGATGTCCATTTTTCTTGTCTATTCCTTGCATGTACATAGTTACATATGCATTTTTATTTCCCACAATAGACTATGAATTCTTTGAGGGCAGATATTATCTTTTATCTGTCCTTTTTATCCTCAGTGCTTAACTCAGTTTCTGGCATATATTAAGCAATATAGTAAATGTTTGACTTCAGTGATCATATATAAGAAATATTTTGATAAAACTAATACCAGTATATAAATGATATAAATCTGGGAGAATTAAAATACTAGAGGATAGAACCATAATCCAAAATATCTTGACAGGGTAGACTATTGAGACACATATAATAATGTGAAATTTAAGAAAAAATCCCACTTACTTACGAGGGCAAAAAATTGACTTCAAACATAACATATGAGAGAGATATAATGAGACAGACAGTAGTTCCTCTGCAAAAGTTTCTGGTGTTTTAATGAACTTTTTAATTCAGCATGCCTCAACAGTGTTTTGCATGATAGCTAATATGTGAAATTTAATAAAAAACCCCACATGCTTACAAGGACAAAAAATTGACTTCAAACGTAAAATGTAAGAGAATTCCTCTGTAAAAGTTTCTGGCTTTTAATGGACTAGAAGTTTAGTATGGTTCAACAGTATTTTATGATAGCTAAGAAAATAAATGGACACGACTCCAATGAAAGAGGCATGGATTATGGGACCACGGAAACAATAGTCTTGCTGTATTATGAACCATCAAAGACCTTGTCTGTCTATGTCATATCTAATATTGAGCAACAGATTTTAGATCTGGCATTAGGTAGAGGATGAGTACTCTCTTTCAGCTTACAAAGAGGTGATGTGGAAAAGGACAATTAGTTTTCTTTTACTTGGTCCTAGAAGACAAAATTAGGGACCAAGTGTGGAAATTACAGAGGGAAATTAGTTTTGATAAGGAAAAATCTTCAAGTGTTATAGACAATCCATCAATAATAAATATCAAGTGTCTGCAATGTATCAATCACTCAGCACTAAACAAAAGTGCAATCATCTTCATAGGGATGTAGGAGGCTGGGTAACCACTTTTTAAATGTATGTTGGACAGAGATATCTTTTTAATGTGTGAGTTGAAATAGTTTTTGAGGTTCCTTCCAGTTCTGAAGTGCTAGGATTCTGTGTTCTTTTATCAAATCTAGGTCAACTCCCCATCCACTGCCACAAATTGTTGAAAGTCTGTCTTCCTCATTCCTGATTATGATTATTCAGCTTCTATTCTCACATTTCCATTGATGTGAGAATGACTACCTCTCAAGGCAGCCTATTCATTCCATATTTAAAGTGGTGTCCTTTTCTTGTCTCATACTTTTTTGTATTAAGCCATATCTACCTAAAGCTTTCATGTATTGTTCCTTGGCACATTGATTCCTTGGCACATAAAAAGTAAAACCTATCCCTCTTCCATGTGAAAATACTTCATATATTTAAAAGTAATTGTCATTTTCAGCTAACAAATTAGCAAATACCAAATTTTCAAATAAAAAATAGTTAAAAGAAAATTTCTTTAACTTTAATTTATGGCATAGTCATTAATCTTTAGGAACACCCAAACTTACTTTAGGAAAGGAAGGCCAGAACAAATTATCTCACAGAAACAGAATGCTGAAGCAGACATCTCTACAAACTAGGAGAAGGGGGTGGCCATATATTTGTAACTCACTGTCATCTAAATTAAGCAATAAAGAAGAGAATACACAAACACACACAGGAGAGAGATATAGAGACAGAGACAGACACACAGAGAGATGAGTAAAGATATGACATACATTTCACTCAACAGTGACAAAGAAGAGAAAAAAAAAGGAGAAGAGGGATTAAGTGTAGATTAAGGGAAGCATTACTCTTAAGCAAAAAAAAAAAATTAACAGGCATACAAAACTATTATAACTCTTACTAAGGTTGCAAAGAATGAAAATCTGAGAGAGAAATGTATAAACTGAGCTATGATTGAATATAGTATAGAAATGTAATGGAATACTATTTTGCATCAAGACATGATGAAGATGTTTCAGAGAAATTTGAAAAACAGTGACAGAGTGAAGTGAACAGAACCTGGAAAATAAGTCATTCAATGACAATAACAGAATAGAGAAAACAACAATGAAAGACTTAGAAACTCTGATTGGAGAAAAGGCCCACCATGATGCCAAAGGGCTAATGATGAAAGACACTACCAATCTCTTGATAGAGAGAGAAAAAAACTCCAAGAGCAGAACACAAGCAACAAGGAAATTTATTTTGCTTAACTATGTATGTTAATTATATAATTATGTATAAGACTTTTTTCTTTCATTCTTATTTGAGGAGAGGAAAATGTTGAAATGGGAGAGAGAAGGTAGATTTTTATCAATTCATAGGCACACATGTATATGTACAAATCTACATGTATGTATATATACATGTGTATATATGTATACAGACATGTATCCACTCACATGTGTTTTTAACTGTACAGAAGAAGTCAATGTCCCAAGTAATATTTACCAGGGATAATTGTCTCGGGAGCATGCTCTTTTTTTGCCAAGCATCCTTCTACCATTGAAATCTATTCATATCCCCAATATTAATTGTCCAGATTCAGTTGTTTTAACCTTTCTTGAATTAGAATACTTATTAGAATTATTTAATCAAACATATTAGATTCTCTGTTAATTAAGTTATCTCCCTGACAAGAGAAAAGTCTGACATTTTGGAGCCAAGTTGAAATCTTGAGATGTTTTACTTTTTTTTTTTAAACATATTTCTATAGAATCCCAAATATTCACTGACTCTTTGTGTTGTAACTTCCCATTTGTAAATAAGGTAACAGTTTGAAAAGTAATTTTGGGGGCAGCTAGTTGATATAGAGGATAGAGCACCAGAACTGAAGACAAGAGGACCTGAGTTCAAACCTAGCCTCAGTCACTTAACACTTCCTTGCCTCAGGGAAAAAGAAAAAAGAAAAGAAAAGAAAATGTATGTCACATTCCATAATAACCCAGTTCTGAAGTCAGGAGGACCTGAGTTCAAATCTGCCTCAGACATGTAAAACTTCCTTGCTGTGTGATCCTGGGCAAGTTACTTAACCCCAATTGCCTCAGGAAAAAAAAATGGATAGATTCTATTTTTTATCTAGAGAGACTGATTAAAACAAAAATACATCTAAGTGTACTAGAAAAGGGATGTGATGACCGCATTAGCACTCTGGATACCTTAGAATCAGCCGGAGTCAGGATAAGCAAAAGTCCTTAGTCTTTATTCTTGGTCTTTAGAGGTAGGATTGAATTGGATGGAAGCAGAATCTCCCTGACCTTCCTTTCCCCTCATCTAATATCAAAGTGACCCTGGCTAGTTTTACTCCACCCCCTAGTCCCTCCTACAATCCTCTGTGTCCACTAATCATTGAGCCAGCACAGGATAGTGGGAAGGGTCATTTTCCAAGCATATGCCCATAGAGTATTGTCCAATTGGTAGTTAGCCTTAAGTGCTTGGCTGTCCTGATCTCAGTGCATCGACTCAAGAGTTCAAGCCAATTACAAAGGCGGGGGAAGGGGGGATCTTTTGAGTCTAATATTTATTTTTATCAGACAGGAAAAAAGAGTGTGTGTGTGAGGCAGATATGTGGGGGAGGAAAGCAATAAAACTTTACCAGTTGAAAGAACTCTCTGTCAGGAGGAAGTTCACTATCTATTAGATGTAGTTTCACTTAGAGATTTAGGTTGAGGAGTAAAAGTCATTGATGTAGAGCTATTGGTGTCAATTCAATGTTAGCTACCTCTTCTAATGTTCAACCTTCATTTATATCTCCTCACTCAAAAACATGCACATAGAGACTCTTCCAACCCTATTGCACAAACTTCATGAGAATCTTTTATACAAGCAACTTTCAGAGCAACACTTTTTCATCCAATTCTTAATAAATGGTCTAGTGGGTAGTCCAAAGAACATTATATTGGAGTTGGGAGAATTGATTTCCCACCTGCTCTTTCCTTCTGACTAGCTGTATAACAATGGGTAGGTCAATTCATCTCTTAAGATTTCAATTCTTTTATCTATAAAGTGAAGCATGATCATTCCTTTTCCAAAACTATATTATTTTCAAACAAACCCTTTGAGAAGACCCTGAGTGCCAGAATTCCAGTTTCCTCCAGATTTCATTTTCAAATTCTTGACTGCCATACAAACATCTGGCATTGCGGGAGCAAGAAACAACACAATTGGATGCCACATAGGGTCATTAATTCCCCAGTGTCTCAAGAGTCCAATGTCTCATTAAATCCCAGAGCTGAGAAACTACCTAATCATCTTGCCATGGTGTATTTCCAATTTGTCATGGTTTCTCTTAGGATTAGCCAAGTCTTAGGTAAAGATAGGAAATTTTTGCTTACCAAAATCTAAATTTTATTTTCATAGCTATGGATCAAGCTCCTTTCTCATTTGTGTCCTAGTTTCTCTTTCCTTTCTCCATAGACTACATGGACTATGGAGTCACCTAGAACAATAAGTGTCTGGTCACTGAGACACTAAAAACAGCATCTGGGAAATGATAATGTATATTGGCATCACAAGATGTGTCAACAAGACCCAAGGTTAGAATTGTTGTTTGCCTTATCTTATCCTCTCAAAGAGGACCATGACATTAGGGAAGTGATGCTATGACATGCAAATGAATTGGATTTAAGTGAGGGAGAGCTGTGCAAGGTCACTTGCCTCACTTTCCTCTCCAGTCACCTGGATCTAGTGGCCAGATATAGCTCAGGATGACTGGAGATGGCCATGGATGAATTGAGAGAGGTATGCTTTTTTTTAAGCCAAGGTCTTCAACAAGTCTCAGTTTAACTGAGACTTTACCCATTCAGTGATTAAGGCTAGGTAGCAATGGGGGTAAAGAATCTCCATTTTCAAATAGTCCAAAAAAATTTAAATGAATGAATGAATGAATCTGGAGAGAGAAGATCTACAGAGTTTCTTATCAAAGCAGAAATGACTACTATTTACACTCAATATGAGTCAATTAGGACCCAAACAATGACCAAATGGGGAAAGGGAAGAAGAAAAAGAAGGAAGAGGAGGAGGAGAAAGAGGAGGAGGAGAAATAAACAAGAGTTATCTAAGCTATAGTCCAGAAATTTGGACTTCTATTCCTAAAGAAATGTAGAATCTGATATTAAAGGCAGTGACCATCTTGAAAAGGAAATATTGAGCTTCTGGCCAAGATAGCTGCCCCAAAGAGGTAAACCACCCAACTTTCATATACTTGCTCCAGCAAAAAACCAAAAACAACAAACAACAATTTTTTAAAAAGCCCACATAATATTTCTGCTAGATTTAATAATGATCAAGAAATTCAATGAGAAACTGTAATAAGTTACTTCTTCCACTCTTAGAATTTTACAAAATGTAATTCAGTCCATGGAAAATAGAAAAGATGGCCACTCATTGTGGCTGAACCAAAAATGTAATCTACTCCAACTCAAAATTTGTCAAAGACATTTATTTGTAGCAATTCTGGGTCTAAGGAGACAAGAGAAAAGAGAAGGGAGGAAGATAAAGCATCAAATAAACTTGCATCTTATCTGAAATGGGTGAAAAATTACACGCATAATTTTATTAAGAAATACATCAAACAAGTTGGGATGGAGAGAGATCTTGTTAAGAGGGAGGATAATATCAGGGAGGGAATAGATCCAAGTACAACAGACATCCTGATCCTGAAGGGGAAATTAAAATGGAAAAAAAAGAAATGAAAGCCAAGATATGGAATGATAGCTAACACAAGGGGTCAACAAATAATCAAATTTAAAGTATTTATGGAAGGAGGCACAATAAAACAAAAAAAAATGTGATTTAAAAAACTAAAAGCTCCATGTCAATCAAGAGTAAGGTAAATTGTGGTTAAAAAAAATACATGGAGACCTGGACCAGGAATGTTGGAACTTTCAATGGAGTATGTTGAAGAATGGATACCATACTTTGGGCCAGATATTAGATGACCATTTTACATTTCTTCAAGTATATAAAGGGTTCATATGTATATAAGTGATTAGATTTGTTATATATAGTCTCAGATGATTGATTTAGCAGTCAGTGATAAAAGTTTCAGAAATGAAAATTTAAGGTTGATGTAAAACCATGTTTAGTACACCTCATTATTGATGCCAGTTCTTCCATTAAATAGCTCTATGAACTTGAATAAGTTATTATCCTAATGAATATCAGTTGAATCATCGGTACAATGATGAGATTGAATTAGGTGATCAACAACAACTAGGTGACCACAATGGATGGTGGCTGACCATAGAGTTCATAAGATAGAGTTCAAATCTGGTTTCAGAGGTTTACTATGCAAATCACTTCACTTCTGCCTACAAATGCCTCAGTTTCTTCATCAATAAAAAAGAAAAATATTAGCATCTTCTTCCCAGAGTTACTGTGAAAGTAAAATGAGATAATATATGTAAATACTAGCTATTATCATCTCTAAGGACTTTAATAGCTATAAAACTCTTTCACAAAGTATTTATTTATAACATACTAGGAGCTTCTTCTTGCTTTAGTCTCCAAGAAAAGTTTATCTAGTTTGAAAGCATTCAATCCCATAACTTACTCCAGCAAAAGAAAAACATTCAATTTATCCTAGGTTAAGTAATAATCAAGAAATTCAATGAAAAACTATAACAAGTGACTTCTACCTTCAAAATTTTACAAAATGTAAATTCTTCTTATCCACTCAAAACCATAGTTCACCAACTTTAAATAATCATTTAGAGGAAACCATTATTTCAAAGCACATCTAGTGAATAAAGTAGCCTAGTGAGAAGAATAGGAAAATAATGTTTTGCCTGTACATCTGGGTCACAGTCTTATATAATAATGTCTCTCTTTGGAGGAAAATAAATAAGAATTATACATAAAAAGAAGAGAGTGGTACACACAGGGAACTCACATGGTCAGCACACACACACACAAGGAGCAAAGTATTACATAAGGAAGAACTGTGACTGGGTAATATGCCTGGAAAGGCTGAACCTATGTCTTTTTATGCTGCATCTGTGTCTTCATATGATAATTGTGTTTCCCTAGAATTGGTGTATAAGGGTTATTCTTTCCTGAGTATTGAAATTTGTATTCTTTTTACCATTATTTTTTTCAATTGGGTTGTTATAACTATTGCCACATACTAGGTCTTTACGGCACTTCTACTTTTTCCTCATCTCTGAAATTTGTATCTCACTTCTTAGCAAAAAAGCCAAGCTCTCAGAATCCAATAGGAGAAGAGAAAAACCTCAAATGTGTTGTTGCTTTCTCTTGATATTGAGAAGTCTATAGGATCTGAGCTTGTTAAGAACCAGTTTATTAGTATCTGTAGGCATTTAGTTTGCCTTTAGAATCCAGTTCCTTTTATTTACAGTATCAAATTCCCTATCCCAAGCCTTGATCTGATTTAGAATTTAAAAGTACACTTTGTTTCTAGTCAGTTATCAATTTAAATTATTCATCAAACTGTTTTTTGTACTTCATTGTAATAAACTGGAAAAAGATTTTGTGAACCAGATTTATGTCTACTTTCCTCTGAGTCTGCCAATTAAGTGAACATATATGTAAAGCAAGAATAAAAAAATGATTGGTTAAGCACCCTCTAATTCATGTCTTTTATTCTAAATTCTGCCTTGCACATTCAAATGTGACTGGCAACAAACTTCCCAAATTTTGAGGGGTCCAATTTAGCCACTTTGCAAATCTGGGGAAATTTGATTAAATTTCTGCCATCCACTCAGTCCTAGAGAGACAGATAGAACCAGAATTGCACATGAAGAGTACATAAAAAATATGTAAACGTGAAAACAGATACATGCAAGTGAATACTCTAATGCTTTTAAATATAAGATTTCATATGTAATCTGAGTAACTCTGCCTTGAAGACATAAAGAAATATATGAAGAGAGGTAAAGTTCCATATGATGGAAATTCAATCTTTGTAAATTGTTAAAATGAGCTTTAGTTTGTGACTCCACCAAGAGAGAAGGGTCTTGAGCTGGAGTATCTAGGTACAAGATTTGGATATGGTATTTTCCACCCAGGTGGAATCCATTGGGATAGTAGCAGTGACAATGATGATGACTCTTGTATGTGATGGTGCATACCACTAGCAATTGATCCCTTGTTCTTGAAGAGGAACAAAATAACATCAGTATTTTGTGTCTGACTGACTGATCAGACAAGCTTGGAAGGGTCTACCACATATTAGACACAAATGATCACAGAAACATTTGAAAGGAAAATATCTCTAAATGTGAACATCTTACATGTCTTTTGAGTTACTGAAATTCTGCTTTATTCACAGAGCATGGCATCTTCCTTGAAGTGGGCACATCATGCTGGGAGGTCCTTTGCCAGTGTCTCCCATGTCATGCAAGCTAAATGGTGCAGTGGAAAGAATGCTAAGCCTGGAGTCAGGAAGAATCATTGTTGTGAATATAAATTTGGTCTCAAACACTTACTAACTAGGTGATTCTGTGCAAGTCACCACCAATAATAAGGCAGAGATAGAAGCATATATGGGTAGGAATTTCATTTTACCGGAGCAAGTAATGTGATGACTGCAGCATGATAGTGGATGAACTCTATGCTACATACACAGAATTAAAACAACTCAGGCTTAAGCTTCTAAACAAAATACTGATGCTAGGGTTTCCTTAGCTATGGGCTGAGAGAAGCTTATAGTTAGATTTTATTAATAAATAATTTAGCCTTTGATGAAATGGATTCTAGTGGCTTTACGACGAGGTGTCAAATATGCACATGCAACCCATAATACTTGTGAGTGTAGTCCCACCTAGATTGAAATGTAATTAAGAAAATTTAACAAAACAAATAAAAATACAATAAAATCTAGATAGCATTACATTTTAAAGGTAAGTCAATAGTTTTATTGCCATTACAAAGTTACCTATGGTTTAGTGGCTTCCATTTCTATTTGACTTTGACATCACTAGCTTAAAGGTCCAATCTTCAAAACAAGAAAGTAGAAGCATGTTCCACCTCCTGAGACAACCAGTTGTCTGATAGAATCATCTCTGACTTTATTTTTTTCCCCCTAAGGCAATTGGGGGTTAAGTGACTTGCCCAGTGTCACACAGCCAGGAAAGTGTTAAGTGTCTGAGATCAGATTTGATCTCAGGTCATCCTGACTTCAGAGCTGGTGCTCTGTCTACTATACTATTAGCTGTCCCTCTGACTGTATTTTCATACTGGGAGAAAGAATCAGAAAAATGACTGTTTCTTTCTTTGCTTTTTCTTTCTACTCTAAAATTCCAAACTTTTCCAGCTGGTGACATCCACTGGTTTCTTGTAGTCATGGCTTCTCCCTTGATAACTTAGTAGACAGTCTTTGTACATTACTGTAAGCAAAAAAAAAAAAAAAAAAAAAAAGTATCCCCTGGTGATCGATCTAGGAATAAATTTATATGACATTAACAAGAGTACTTCTTTAAATTAATAAAAATATATCCAAAATAAAAAATTTTCTAGTTAACAAGAAACCACTAAAGTTTCTTCCTTCTGACATAGGATTTAAGGCTCAAGGTTAACTTCATGTTGTAATAAAGTATCAGAAGAGGACTTTAATGGAGTATATGTATAAACATTTACTAAAAGTGTATGCCCACATAAGGGATTGTTAAGGGTCCAAGGGTTAGAAATGAGAAGCTAAATTTATGGAGCCAAATCTTAAAAGACTTCTGGAAGACTATTAGTATATATAACAGAGGCAAAAAATACAGATATTTGAAAAAAAATTCATTTTCAGTACACATGTGAGACAATATCACGATTGCAGATTAAAAGAGGAAATGTATAGGAAAGCAACATGCACAACTCTAGGATCTATGGAAACAGAGAACAATATATTGTTTTTCAAATCTATGTAAATGCATAATGTATGGAGACAGGAGTACTGAGGGGAAAAAAAGCTACATGTGAAATGGGCTTCCCCATTGACTAGCCATGGGATCATAAGAAAGCCACTTTGCTTCAAATTCTTTCTTCTGACATGATTTTTTAAATTTATTTTTTATTTTTTTTGTCATCTACTCTAATTTCAGAAATCTAAAATGCTGGAATTTTACTACTGATGAGACAATAGGTAGGAGAAGGGTGGAGCTACTTTCTTCTAGAGATCTTTCCTCTTATCCTAGAGTGCTTGAGAGCTGCAGAAGTATCTGAGGCAGTGTGAGAAGACTTCTCACTCATCCCTACCCTAATGAGGACCATGCTCCTCTACTGCATGGGCTTTTTTCTCCTGGAAGTAGGTGAGACCTTGATCTAGATAAGAAATCCCTTTCTCATATTTTCCAAATCTGATGCCAAACCTTTTCCTTGTGCTTATTTCCTTGAAGGTTTTTCCTTAGCTATTTCTCAGCTCTTTTCTCCTTTCTCCACAGATCCCATGGATGCTGGTGTCACTCAGAACTTCAGATATCTGGTCACAGGGACAGAACGCAAGGTGACACTGAGATGAGACCAGGATCTGCAACATTTCTTTATGTATTGGTACAGACTAGACCATGGCTTGGGACTAAGGCTTATCCATTTTTCTTTTGATGTGCACTTTATAGAAAAAGGAGAAGTCTCAGATGGCTACAGTGCCTCTCGGACAAGGAAGCAATTCTTTCTTCTAATCCTAGAGTCTACAAGCAGAAACCAAACCTGGTATCATCCTCCCCAAACAAAAAGGGCAATCATGAGAGATCATGTGGCTTTGATGTATCTAGACCTACTCCAAAAAGAGAGACACCCCTACAAAGATACAGAAAGACTGAGACAGAAAGATAGGCAGAAGCAGAGAGATACAAAGGGAGAGAGGGGGGGGGGAGGGGAGAGAAAAAGGAAGAGGGAGGGAGAGAGGAAGAAAAAAAGGGAGGGAGAGAGGGGGAAAGAGGGAAGAAAGGAGAGAGAAGGAGAGAAGTAAATGTAGTTGTAGGGACATACATCAACTCAGCATTATTGTTCCTTAGAATATTCCCATTACCTGTCTATATTGTCAATCTCAGTCTGAACAGATGTCTATCATGGGAGTGTCTCTTTCTCTCTCTGATGAGGGTTAGCTGATAAACTAGCAGAATTCTGTCATCTCCTCAACATACACTATATCTATTTCCAGAAGCCTTCCTCAGCTCTTAGGGATTTGATAATAAAGAGAAATTCTCCTAAGTAGGATGCTTTATGTTGTGTGTCATTGCATCATTAGGTCTTGGAAATAAAGAAATCTTACTTTTTCTCTAATACATTGAAGTGATTCAAGTCACTTCTCTTTCTCTAAACATCATAGCTCTGGTTAGAAAGAGTGGAAAACAAAACAAAACAAAATGAAATAAATCCTTGTGACAAATATATATAGGTCAAGTAAAACAAATCCTTTAATTGACCATATCCAAAAAAAATCTGAACCCAAGTTTATGACTTCTATCAAGAGATGACTAAATATACTTCATCAAATGTTGTTAATGTAAAAGTTCTATTTCTGCTGACTTTATTCAGCATCAGTTCATGCAAATCTCAGATTTCTCTGAATTGATTCTTTTCACCATTTCTGATAACACACAAGTTTCCCACAATACTCATATGATCATTTGTTCATCCATTCCTCAAATGATGGGCACTCTTAGTTTCCTATGCTTTGTCATCCTGAAAAAGAGCTGCCATCAATATTTTTTGTGCACATAGGACCTTTTTCTTCTTTTTAAAAAATCTTTTTGTGGTACTACACCTGAAATTTGGGGAGATAAGTAACAAATTGTTTTTGCACCAAATCACAGCTCCAAGAACAGTATATTATTATGCCTGTTTTCTTGTAGTCCCATTTACATTTATTCAGAGTGAATGATTATCTGAAGCTTTATTGAATTAATCTGAACTGAATTAAAAATCACAAAATTTATGTTGTGCATGAAGCATTAATAAAGAATATATTTTAGGGATACCAATAACCACCAAAAAATCATATTCATAATAATATTTATATAACAGTTTAAGGTTCGCAAAACACTTTCCACATGCCATTTCATTTGATCCTTTTAAATAGGTGCTAATCTTATCTCAATTTTACTGGTAGGGAAAATGAAGCATAGGAACTTTAAGTGATTTGGTCAGGGCTAAATACCTAGTGTTTGAAGGGAAAATTTGAACTTTCTTGTATTTATTTGGGCCATTCCGCTGTTGTTGCCAACCCTTTCTATGTAGTAGTCATTTCATTTTTTCTTTAAGAGTGTTGTTTTTGGAATTCAAGTCAATATTTCCCTCTTCTCTTTGGAAAACTTTCCCTAGAGATTTATATTGCTTTACCATTATCTTTGTTTTTGCCATTCCAAATCCATCTCTTCTACTCATTGTCTTTATATCTGCAGGCTAACCACTTTTAGATCAATTCCCCCAAAGGAAAAGGAGGTGAACTAGGGTTTTCAAATAGAAAAGAGTGAGAGAGAAAAGTGGCCATTGACATAGAGGTTGCCTGCTTTTCCCCTAGTAAGTTTTTTTCACAATAATCTTAAGAGAAAGGTCACTCCTTTTGGACACAAACAAGCCCCAGTAAGCAATGAATGTATGTGGCAACAAAAAAAATTATAGGTGTGACCAGAACAAAACAGGAAAAAGGGCTGAGGAAGAGCAGGAAAAAGCTGACTATATGTCTATGGCCATTTTGTCTTTCTGACCTTTTCCCCATGAAAAATACTGTCATGTGATCTACTTCCCCCTTTATTTTCCCTCACTAGGTAACATGCTTTTTAATCATTCCTTGTAGCTAACTCATAAGTTGTTCAGTTATTTCATTACTGTCCAACTCTTTGTGATCCCATTGGCAAATATACTGGAGTAGTTTGCCCTTTCCTCTCCAACTCATTTTACAGATGAGGAAACTGAGGCAAACAGGATTAAGTAACTTAGCTAGTAAATGAAGGCAGATTTGAACTCAGGAAGATGAATCTTCCTGATCCAGGCCCAGCACTCTTTACATTATGGTGTTACCTAGGTGACTCATAAGAAGACCTGTCAATGCCAGTTTTTGGCTGGTAGTGATGGCTCCCCTTTACCTAGTGTACATGTTCCTTTTCTTTCAGTTCCTGAATGTTATTTAAATCAATTAGCCTCATGCAAATTAATGGTTGATCAACAATTTAATTGAATTATATAATTAGATAAATTAGTATATTAAAAATTAATTTTAAAATCACATGTACTACAAAGCAATCAAATATAATGATTATTTCACTCTCATTTCAAGCCTTCAAGGTAGAAACTAAATAATAATAACAACAAAATTTCAGATTTTTTTTCCATCTCTAGCCAAGAAATTTATTATCTACTTATATAATTTCCTTCCTCTCACAATTCTCCCATGTATGAAAGCTCACAATGAACTTAGCAATAGGGAAATGCTGTGATTTTCCACTTCAGTTGTTAGTGGAACAACACATATGAGAAGATGAATGTCACTGAACGTAAGAAAGACCAAGCATCTATAAAACACTTGTTATGTGCCAAGCACTATGCTAAGTACTTTACAGAAATTATCTCATATGATCTTCACAACCACCCTGAAATATAGGTGCTGTTATGATCCTTTTTTTATTGTTGAAGAAACAGAGGCTTTCAGAGGTTAAACTACTTTCCCAAAGTCACACAGCTAGCAATGGTCCAAGTCGGATTTTGAACTCATGTCTTCCTGAATTCAGCCCCAGTGCTCTATCCATTATCCTACTAGCTGGTTAAGAGAACAAGAGCAACAGCTACACAGTATGTTGTTTTGGTGCTGAAATCTATGCTTGCAGCTCTCTTCAATGGAAAGAGGCACTGATCAAAGGCTCCTAAGGACTGATTAGAATTGTTACTTTGTCTGTCATTACTTTTAAGGATTTGTCTCTGTCTATTGCCTTCAATATTCCTTAGGTCACATATGTTTGCCACCTCTTTTGTGAATGTGCCTCTCAGCAACACTCCCTTAGTAACTTTGCATTCCAATAAAGAAAAGCTAGATGAAAGCCCATTTATAATATTTTAAATAATAATTTATAATAAAGCCAATTATAATAATTTATAATTAGACGAAAGCTCTAGACTGACTTTCAAAACTGACTATATATTATATATTTAAATAAATGAAAAAGGACCTCAAAATAAAATAAAATACTACAAAAAAGAACCTGACCATAAAAAATTATGGTAACAGGGAAAAACAAGACACAAACTCAGAAGAGGATAACAATGGCAAAATACTTATTGGCAAAACTCCATGTCGCAAACTTAGAAAGAACCTATACAAGAGTTCAAAAAGGAACTAAAAAATAATGTAAAAGAAATAAAAGAAAAAATAGGAAAAGATATGAGAGTGATGCTCAATAATTTGAAAAAAAGAAAACAACTACTTAAAAAGTAGAATTGGCCAAATGAAAAAGGACATACAAAAACTGAGGAAAACAACTCCTTAAATTTTAGAAAGTGGAAGCTGATGATTCTGTGAGACTTCAAGAATGAATCAAAAAAATTCAAAAGCAGCCAAAAAATGGAGAAAAATGTAAAATATCTCATGGATAAAAAAACTGATCTAGAAAATAGCTCTAGCAGAGATAATATCAGAATAATTGGGCTACCTGAAAGTCACAATCAAAAGAAGGATGATAGAATCTTTTAAAGAAAATTTTAAGGAAAACTATCCTGATGTCCTGGGACTAGAGGTCAAAATAAGCATTGAAAGAATCCACCAATCACCCCAGGAAAGAGATCACAAAATAAAAATGCCAGGGAAGATTATAATCAAATTTCATAACTATCAGGTCCAGAGAAAATACCAAAAGAGGCCAGAAAGAACAATTCAAATAATGAGGAATCACAATCAAGATTACACAGAACTGGTCACCTGCAAAATTAAAGAATTAGAACACATATATGTTCTGGAAGGTAAAGGAGATAAGAGTGCAACCAAAAATAATTTACCTGGAAAAATTAAGCTTAATACATCACAGGGGAAAATGATCATTCAATGAAATGGAAGGAATTTAACTTTTCACTAGGTGAAAACCATAAATAAAACAAAATTTTAACTTCCAATGTAAAGACCCAAGAAAAACATAAATGCATAAAAAGGGAAAAGAAAATATAAGGGGTTCAGTAGAAGTAAACTTTATATTCCTACATGGAAAGATGAAAGCAACTTTTTGGAGGGGAGAAATTTTGAAAAAAGAGAATTTAGCACTGTGTGAAGCTTGAGCCCTAATAATGCTTTCTAGAATTTGTCTCCTTCAAAATTCCTTCCAAGTCTAGAGAGTATTGCTATTAAGACCAGGGTTAACATAATCAATAGCTCTCTGTCCCTGTTTTCATTTTTCTCTTTGTTTCTATTTCTCTACCTCTTTCTCTCCCTGCTTCTTTTTCTCCATTTGTCTTCACCTTTCTCTAACTCTTTTTTTCTCTCTCTCCCTCTGTCTATATCTTTCTATCTTAAGCTTCTTCCCAAGCTGGATCCTATATTTGGTTTTGCCTTCTCTTATCCAAACTCTCCTATGCTCTATCTTCCTAGGTTAAAAACAGAGAAGATTATTCTTATTTTCACAGGCAGTAGAATCAATTAAAAGTCATTAATTAAGCACCTATTCTTATTAGATCTGGATGTTCAAAGATAAAAATGAAATATTTTCTTCCCTTAAGAAGCTCACATTTGATTACTATAAATGTGATTCTGTTCCTTTCCTTCTCATGTCCCCTTCCTCTCCAGACTAGTTATCTCATTCACTGGTTCTCTATTACCTTTGATGCATTGTTTTTTGACCTATAGATATTTTTCTACTTGCTGCTGTTTCCTTCCTTCCTAGTTTGTTCCCCTGGAAGTTTAATTTCCACACATTTCCAGATCTATCACTGCAGAAGTTCAGTTAACAGAAGATCTTATAATTGCGCATATTGGGGACAGAGAAAGATGAATGAAGTGAAGGGGAACTTGAAAAGGGAATCTAAAAGATGTTGATAGGTGGAGAGAACTAGACAAATATAGGGTGAGGTGGGGGAAGATCAGTGACTAAAAAAGACAAAAGGATGGATTGAAAGAATTGCCAGAATATTCTAAAGGATAGAGGCAGCAAGGAATGACATAAGGTGATTAAGAGGGTTTACCAGCTGCTCCAACAAAAGCCAGGATCAAAAGAGAGTTCATGTTGGCAGGTTTGGTTGACTTTTTTTTTTTTTACATAAAAGCTTTTTATTTTCAAAACATATGCATAGATACTTTTCAACATTCACTCTTGCAAAACATTGTATTAAAATTGTTTTCTCTCTCCTTTCTCCCTACCTCTTCCCCTATATATATTAAACATGTGCAATTCTTCTACAAATATTTCCACAATCATGCTGCATACGAAAAATCAGATCAAAAAGGAAAAAAAATGAGAAAGAAAACAAAACATCAGCCAACAACAACAACAAACAACCAAAGAAGAAATGAAAATACTATGTTGTGAGCCACACTCAGTCCCCACAGTCTTTCTGAATGCAGATGGTTCTCTCTAGCACAAGAACTTTGGAACCTGCCTGAAACACCTTGCTGTTGAAAAGAGCCATATTCACCAGAATCGATCATCATATAATCTTCTTGTTGCTGTGTACAATATTTTTTTGGTTCTACACACTTCATTTCACATCAGTTGATGTAAGCCTTTCCAAGCCTCTCTGAAATCATCCTGTTGGTCATTTCTTATAGAACAATAATATTCCATAACATTTATAACTTACTCAGCCATTCTCCAACCAATGGGATCCACTTAGTTTCTAGTTTCTTGACACTAAAAAAAAATTGCTGCTACAAACATTTTTGCACATGTGGATCCTTTTCCCTTTTTTTGTGATCTTTTTGGGATACAGGCCCAATAGATACATTGCTGGATCAAAGGGTATGCACAATTTGGTAGCCCTTTGGGCATAGTTCCATATTGTTCTCCAGAATGGTTGGTTCAATTCACAACTTCATCCAATGTCCAGTTTTCGCACATCCTCTCCAATATTCATCATTACTTTTTCCAGTCATCTTAGCCAATCTGAGTAGTGGGTAGTGGTACCTCACAGTTGTCTTAATTTGCATTTCTCTGAACAATAGTGATTTATAACATTTTTTCATATGACTGGAAATGGTTTTAATTTCTTCATCTGAAAATTGACCATTTATCAATTGGAGAATGGTTTCTATTCTTATAAATCTGAGTCAATTCTCTATATGTTTTAGAAATGAGACCTTTATCAGAACACTTGGATGTAAAATTTTCCTCCAACTCCAGCTTTCTGCTTCCCTTCTACTTTATTGGCTACTCTATTTCTTAGCCAATACCAAATTGTTTTGATAACCACTGCTTTATAATATATTTTAAGTCTTGTATAGCTAGACCACCTTTAATTGCATTTTGTTTCATTAATTCCCTTGGAATTCTCGACCTTTTGTTATTCCAAATAAACATTGTTATTATTTTTTCTTGCTCTGTAAAATAATTTCTTGGGAGTTGGATTTGTATAGCAATGAATAAGTAGATTGATTCAGGTAGAATTGTCATTTTTACTTTATTCATTTGCCTATAGATGAGCATTTGATATTCTTCCTTTTGCTTAGATCTGACTTTATTTGTGTGGAAAGTGTTTTGCAATCATGGTCATATAGTTCCTGACTTTGTTTTGTCAGGTAGATTCCCAAATGTTTTATATTATTCACAGGTATTTTAAGTGGAATTTCTTTTTGTATCTCTTGCTGCTGGACTTTATTGGTAATATGTAGAAATATGAATTTATTGTGTATCTAATTTTTGTTTTGTTGTTTTGTTGTATTGTTAATTGTTTCTAGTAGTTTTTTAGTTGATCCTCTAAGATATCATCTCATCTTCAAAGAGTAATGGTTTTGTTTTCTCATTACCTACTCTAATTCCTTTAATTTCTTTTTCTTCTCTTTTTGCTAAAGCTAACATGTCTAATACCAATATTGAATAGTAATGGTGATAGTGGGCAACTATTTTACCCCTGATCTTATTGGGAATGCTCCTAGTTTATCTTCATTACATATAATGCTTGCTGATGATTTTAGAAAGATACTACTGATTATTATGAGGAAAACTCCATTAATTCCTATTCTCTCTAGTGTTTCTTATAGGAATAAGTGTTGAATTTTGTCAAATGCTTTTTCTGTATCTATTGAGATATTCATATGATTTCTGTTAGTATTGTTATTGATATAGTTAATTATACTAATAGTTTTCCTGATAGTGAACCAGCCCTGCTAACTGTGGTATAAATCCTACTTGGTCATGGTGTAGTATCTTGGTGATTACTTTCTGCAATATCTTTGCAAATTTTTTTTTAGATTTTTGAATCAATATTAATTAGGGAAATTGGTTTATAATTTTCTTTCTCTGTTTTCACTCTACCTGGCCTGGGTATCAGCACCATGTCTGTGTCATAAGAGGAATTTGGTTGGATTTTTTCTTTCCCTATTTTTCCAAATAGTTTGCACAGTATTGGAATTAATTGTTTTTTAAATATCTGATAAAATTCACATGTAAATCCATCTGGCCCTAGAGATTTTTTGTTAGGAAGTTGATTAATAGCTTGTTTCTTTTTCTAAAGAAAAATTTTTCTAAAAGAAATTTTCTAAAATGGGACTACTTAAGTAACTTATTTCCTCTGTGGTTAATCTGGACAATCTATATTTTTGTAAGTATTCATCCATTTCACTTAAATTATCAGATTTATTGGTATATAGTTGTGCAAAATAGCTCCTAATTATTGTTCTAATTTCTTCTTCTTTGGTGGAAAGTTTATCCTTTTCATTTTTGATACTAACAATTTGATTTTCTTTCCTTTTTTCTAATCAAATTAACTACAAGTTTATTTTATTTTTTTTTGATAAAACCAATTCTTAGTTTTTTCTGTTAATTCAATAGTTTTCTTATAATTTTATCAATCTCTCTCTTTTTTTTAAGAATTTCAAATCTGGTATTTAATTGGGAGTTTTTAATTTGTTCTTTTTCTAACTTTTTTAGTTGCATGCCCAATTACTTGACCTTCTGTTTCTCCATTTTAGTCAAGTAAGCATCTTAGGGGACAAAACGTCCCCTAAGAACTTCTTTGGCTGCATCCCATAAATTTTGGTATGTTGTCTCATTATTTTTATTCTCTTGGATGAAATTATTGATTGTGTCTATGATTTGTTGTTTAGCCCACTAATTATTTAGGGCTAAATTATTTTGTTTCCAGTAATTTTTCCCTGGCCTTTTATTATATGTAATTTTTATTGCATCATGATTTGAAAAAGATGCATTTACTCTTTCTGCATTTGCTTTTGAAGTTTTTATGCCCTAATACATGGTCAATTTTTGTATAAGTTCCATGAATTGCTGACAATATACAAAAATGTATAATCTTTGCTGTCTCCATTCAATTTTCTCCAAACTATTATACCTAACTTTTCTAAAATTCTATTTACTTCCTTAACTTTTTTCTTATTTATTTTGTGATTTGTTTTATCTAGTTCTGAAACAGCAAGGTTAAGATTCCCCCCACCAGTATAGTTTTGTTGTCTATTTCTTCTTGCAGCTCTCTTAACTTCTCAAGGAATTTTGATGCTATACCACTTGGTGCATATATGTTCAGTGTTAGGACTCTTAGAAGATGCCAAGACAGTGGAATTGATAGACACAATAATTATCTAATTTAGCATGGTTCAGTTTGATTGATCTGATCCTACAGGGAGATATAATGGGCCAGAACAAGGTACTAAGTGGAATTGATGATATAATGATTCTCTAATTGAGATGTATTTAGTACTTACTATAATGCCACAAGATTCACACTTTTAAGAGAGCATATATAAGGAGGAGCTCTCAGGGCCAAAGAGGACAAACCCACTAAAGGACAAGCCCACTAGAAGCTCTCGGGGGAGGAGACAGATTCATTCCATCTTCCATCTTTGTTTTGTGCTGGCTGGAGACTGAAGTACAAAACTTTGGATTCGGAGGGAGCTAGAGACCAAGCCCACTAGAAGCTCTCAGAGCCTCAGCCAGGATTCCATCTGGGATATTCACAAGCCAGAAAAGGCAGCTTAAGCTCTTGGAACCAAGGCTACAGAAGGCCTCTAAGAAAAACTAGCTGAGCCCCAAGTGAAGGGGATAAGACTTTGAAGGGTATAATAAAGGATTTGGACTTTAATTCCTGGCTGCATTTAGGGTGATTGCTCTAAACTGAAACTAAGGCTGCCTCCAGAAGCCCCCTAAGAAACCTGCTCCAAGAGAACATCATATTTTAGAGAAGAATATTACAGTTCAGTGTTGATATTATTTCATTATCTATGGTACTCTTTAGAAAAATGTAGTTTTCCCTCCTTATCGCTTTTAATTTAGATCTATTTTTGCTTTTGCAGAGTAGCCAAATACTGCTGCATTTTGACTAAGCTCCTCCCAATATATTCCTCCAATATGTCCAGAGGCCACTTCACCTTAGTTCTTGTACTACACCTGCTCATCACCCCTTATGCCTAATTGAAACAGACTTTTTCTGAAGTTCTCCCAAAATATCAATTGCTGGAAATTGTTACACTCCAAATATTTGTGGCTTCTGTCACTATAAAACCAATTCAGAAGCTTGATCTGGTGCTGATTTGATGAAAGCCAGGAAGATCTGAGAAAAAGACCTGTCTACTCTCTACCAGCTTGACCCCTTCTGCTTTGGTTCACTTTTTATTGGAGACCTTCAGCTTTTTATATTCTATGAGTAGTGTGTTTGTAAAGAGGTTATTCATCCCCCACCCCATCCCCCACTCTTGTAATCTTTCCTTTTCTTATATCAGTTCTCTTATTTTAACCTTTTCATAGATAAATAGCTTTAAAATGATAAAGAAATTTCCTTGGGCATTCCAAATAATTGGTGGATATGAGAATTTACTAAGATGGAGAGAATGGGAGTTTCTATACAAGGGAATTGAAGGTTTTTCTGGTGGTCTAAACTCTTGTGGTGGTAGGGATGTTTGGAGGAAGGAAGATGAGAAAGAGGAGAAGTAAGAGAATGTAACAATGTCTCGAGTCTGTCCACTATAAAGGTCTTATATCTTAGTTTTAAATTGTTTTGGGGACACATTATATGACCATATCTGAACAAATCAAGAAGTGAGAGACTGACTTAGTAATACATTCCTTTATTCAGAGCTCCTAGAGGCTCTCTAAATCCCTTTATTTTTATTTCTCCCCATAAACATAAGGGATGTTCTTCCTAGGACAAATGCCAGATCTTAAGAAAATAAAAATCATAGTTGAATGGAGTTTAGAAAATATTCCCAGGCTTGCTTAGGAATCTCAAGTTGTAACTTCAATTTTTGTGTAACTTCAAGTCTGGGGTGAATGACATAATAGCAAATTTCAATAAGTATGACCATGTTTTCATAACAATAATTTAGATTGATAATGGCAGGAAAAATGGTTTTCTAGGAATGGCAGTTTATCACAAATGAGAACATTGAAAAAGTACTTAGCTGCCATTATGGAATTCAGGTCTCTAGAACTATATGAATTGCATGCCATGATATTGAAAGAACTATGGTTCTGTGTTGCTAAATTACTCTCAGTGATATTTGAAAAATCATAGCAAATGAAAAGACATGGAAGAGAAAAGGAAAATAGTAATTATTTACAAAAGAGAAACAAGATAGATTCATTAAACTATAGGCTAATGAGAAAATCAATTCCTAAAGGATTCCAGAAGACATAGCTAAAACAATAGTTTTATAAGTGATAATCACATTCAGTAAGCATAGTTTTCTCTCAAAATATACATACTAATCTCACTTGTTTGACTTTTGTTACTGTTATTGTTGTTGGAGGTAGGGTTTTTTTTGAGGGGGTAGATAGTTACTTGAAAAATCATAAAGAAATCACAAAAGAATGACTGGATTTTAACAAAGTATTTTATAATGTCTTTTAAGTAATGTTACTATATGCCATCAGATAAATAAAATGAAAATAAGTGAACCAGAGAGTTTGGCTAGATGATAGGTGGCTTTAGAACTAGAAAAGGATCAAGTTGAGAGAAAATACTGGGGCTGTGTTCTTGGTCCTATTTGTTTTTTTTTTTTTTTCCAAAGATCTAACTAAAAGTACATATAACCTGTGTTTCAGTTTTCCTTTTCTTTGGGTTTACATAAACAGGATTCAGTTTTAGAGGCATTTTTTAAAATATCCTTTGACTCATGAAATCATAGAGGGTAAACTTTGGAATCTCAGAATATTGGCTTATTTGAACCTTCCACTTCCCACCAGCATCTTTTCTAGGAATTTCAGAATGTAACATATCTGGATTTCTGCAGATGTAAATGTCTTCAGTTTCTTTTCAGAAAGAGACACAATGTAATTTTCAAATTAATAATGAATATTGCACACAAAACATAAAATTTTATTTTGTTCCACAGAAAATATAAAACATATGAAGGACTCACAGAAATTTAAAGACATGCAACTAACTCTCTTTTCTTCCTCTGAGCCTCAAATCTCCATTGGAGATTAATATAGTGCTCCATATTTATGGTCCCATATTGGGCATGAGATTTTATCTGATGGGAAGCAAATGAGTTCTTAGAATGACAAGCCTCTTCCCATTGGGGATGCACAAACCAACTAATTTGCAATGATTGTATAGCAAAGGGTCCATGTTGTGGCTTGGCTGGTCTTTGTTGCTATCCCTTTCTCTGTAAGGTCACTTCATTTTCCAACTTTTTCCCAAGAGTGTTAAAGTATATGAACACTGTATATAAAGAGACAGAGACAGATAGAGAGAGATAGATAAACAGACCGACCAAGAGAAGTACAAGTACTCTACTTTATTCAACAGGGACATAGAAGAGAAAAAATAAAGAAGAGGGAAGGTAGATTAAGAGAAGAATCAGTCCTAAGCAAACAAAATTAACAAATGTACAAAATTATTAAAGCTCTTATTGAAGTTGCAAAGAATGAGAATCTATGAGAGATATTCATCAATTGGGACATAACTGAATATCGTATAGTGTATAAATGTAATAGAATACTATCGAGCTTCAAAACACAATGAATGGATTTCAGAGAAACTTGGGAAATAGTAACAGAGTAAAGTGAACAGAACCTGTAGAATGTCAATCAATGACAATAATAGAATAGAGAAAATGATGAAAGACTTAGAAACTTTGATTGGACTAATGATCCATCATGATGCCAAAGGGCTCATGATGAAAGACATTACCCATCTTCTGATAGAGAGATGAAAAACTCAGAAAGTAGAACATGACCAATAGAGAAATTTATTTTGCTTAACTATGCATATTAACTGTACAACTATATATAAGACTTTTCTTTTTTTTTATTTTCATTTGAATGGAAAGGAATGTTGAAGTGGGAGAGGGAAAGTAGATTTTTGCCAATTCATACTCACATGTATATGCATATATGTACACATGTTGTGTACACACATGTATATACATACACATATGTGGGTATACACACATACGTAAACTTACATGTATTTTTAACTGTACCGAAGAAGTCAATGTATCAAGTAATAATTCCCAGGGCTAATTGTCTCTGGGAGAGCAAGTCTATTTTGCCAAGCCTCCTTCCGCTATTTAAATCTGTTCACTCATATCTCTAGTCTTAACTGTCCAGATTCGGCTGTTTCAGCCTTTTTCTACATTAGATTGCTTATTAAAATTATATAATCAAACCTATTAAATTCTCTGTTAATTGAGTTATCCCCTTGTCACAAAAAAAAGCCTGATATTTTGGAGCCAAGTTGGAATCTTGAAGTGTTTTATTTGTTTTATTTTGAACATATTTCTACAGAATTCTGAATATTCACTGACTCTTTGTGTTATCACTTCCCATTTGTAAATAAACCAACTCGTTTAAAAAGTAATTAGGATAGATCCTATTTTTTATCTAGAATAAGTCACTGATAGAAACAAAAAGTATAAGTATGTTAGAAAAGAGGGAAAAAACTCTTTTGAGTTTAATATTTATTTTTAATCATACAAGAGAAAATGTGTGTGTGTGTGTGTGTGTGTGTGTGTGTGTGTGTGTGTGTGTGTGTGAGGTAGGTGGGAGAGAAAGGCAACCTTACTGTTGAAAGAACTCTCTTTCAGGAAAAACTTCACTATCTATTAGATGCATTTTCACTTGGAGATTTGGATTGATGGGTAAAAGTCATTGATGTAAAATTATCAGAGTCATTTCAAAACCAAGTACTCCCTCTAATGCCCAATGTCTGTCCTCCCACTACAGCCTTCATTTACATCATTTTCACTCAAAAACAAAGACTCTCCCAACTCTTGTACAAATGTTGCACAAATACCATGAAAGTCTTTTATTCTAGGAAGTTTAAGAGGAATGCATTTTCTCTCAATTCTGAAAAACTGGACTAATGGGTAGACCAAAGAACACTAAATTGAAGTGGGAGAATTGATTTCTAGTCCTGTTTTTTCCCTCTGACTAGCTATAAAGCAATGAATAAGTCAGTTCTCTTAGGACTTCAATTCTTTATCTATAAAATGAAGTATGATCATTCCTAACTCCAAAATTATATTATTTTCAAACAAAATATTTGAGGAGATTCTGAATGCCAGAATTCTAGTGTCCTCCAGGGTGGGAGTTGTGGGAACAAGAAATAACACAATTGGATGCCACATAAGGCCATTAATTTTCCAGTGTCTCAGAATCCAATGTCTCATTAAATCCCAGAGCTGAGAAACTACCTAATCATCTTGTCATGAGCATCATGTATTTCCAATTTGTTGTGATTTTTCTTAGGATTAGGTAAGTCGTAGGTACAGATTGGACATTTTTGTTTTACAGAGGTCTCAACTTTATCTTCATGGCTGTAGTATCAAGCTTCTTTCTCATCTGTGTTCTAGTTTCTTTCTCTTTTCCCAATATACTACCAGGAATCTAGAGTCACCTAGAACTTGAAATGTTTGGTCAGAGGAACAGGACATAAGATAACATTAAGAACAGGGTCTGGGACATGGCAATGTGTACTGGCATCAACAAGATGTGTCAACAAGACCCAAGGTTGAAGGTAGACTTAAGCATATTTACTTTCAGTTAACATCAGCAGCTTAGACAGAATACAAATCTCTGAGAGATATAATGTCTTTCAGAAAGAGCATAAATTCTTCCTCCTAATCCCAGAATCTACAAATAAAAACCGGACAGTTGTGTAATCTCAGCATGGCACTGACAAAAATGTCAACAAAAAAGGTGAAGCAGTTCAGCTTGACCTGGTTCTACACCAAACTGAGTAAAGTAAATGGTATTTTAAGAAAACAAATGGACACTCTCTTCAGCACTGTTGATCTTTAAAACCAGTTATCAAATGTTCTTCCTTGGCAAGTTACTTGACTTCTGCTTGCCTCAGTTTCCTCATTAATAAAGAAGGAAAATATTAGCATCTTCTTCCCAAAATTATTGTGAAGATAAAAATGAGGTGATACATGTAAATGATATCTATTATCATCTGTAAGGACTCTAATACCTATAAGTTTGTATGTTTCTCAAAGTATTTATTTACACTATACCAGAAGCTTCTTCTTGCCTTAGTCTCCAAGAAAAGTTTATTTAGTTTGAAAGCATTCAATTCCATATATTTACTTCAACAAAAATATTGAAGTTGTGCTAGATTGAATAATGATTAAGAAATTCAATGAAAAACTATAGCAAGTGATTTCTCAAAATTTTATAAAATGTATTAGATCCATATCCACTCAAAACCATAGTTCACCGACTTTAAGCAATCCTTTAAAGGAAACCATTATTTCAAAGTACATCTACTGAATAAAGTAGCCTCATGAGAATAATAAGAAAAGAATGTTCTGGGTCATAATCTTACAAGCAAACCCAAATAAGAATTATAAATAAAAAGAAAATGGTGGTACAAACCGAGAACTCATGTGGTCAGCATATACAAGGAGCAAGGATTACCTGGAGAAGAATTGTGACTGGGGAACATGCCTCAAAGGGCTGAATCTGTGTCTTATGCTACATCTATATCTTCACATAATAATATTGTACTTCTCTAGAATGGCTGTATGGGGATCTTCTCTCCTCAGTGTTGAAATTGGGGTTCTTTGTACCACTATTTTCCCTAGTTGGGTTGTTATATAACTACTGCCACATCCTGGATCCTTGTCTCTTGTCTTCACACCACTTCTATTTTCCCCATCTGAAAAAGAAACCATTCTGACCCCCCCTCCCCAATCTCTCTCTCTCTCTCCCTCCCCCCTCTCTGTCTTTCAGTTTATAGCCTAGAGATTGAGCTTTTTTGTTTTTAATCAAGAAAGTCAGTTCCTTATAATTCAGTCACAAGGCTAGAGAAAAAAACAAAAACAAAAACAACTCATCTATGCTGCAGCTTTTATTTCCATAAAGAAAGATCTGTCACTTCCTAGAGTCTAAGTCCTAGGGACTTAGCTCTTATGGAACCAAAATCTGACAGCCAGCTAATGAGAATCCATAGGTATTTACTCAGTCTTTTGAACTCACTTCATCCTGCCATCAGGATCAAAGTGTCTACCCCAAGTCCCTACCTAATTTAAGTTTTAAAGTATCCTTGAACTCCCCATCAATTCCTGTTTTTTTTTTCATGAAGCAGTCAGCCTACTCTACCCCTTAACCCAATTTGTAAAATTGCATTTCTGTATATTTCAAAGGGCTGCATAGACTTATACCACTAAGCTTCTCAGACTCTAAGATACCCTTGCCTGACAAGTGAAGAGAGATTGAACTAGGAAAAGATAGTTGGAGTCACTATGAGATAATCACTCTCCATTTCAATACCTTTGGTCTAAATATCTATTTTTCACATGCAAATATGGACAGCCACATAAAATTTGGCTTTAAGCTGCCCTATATTAGCCTCTGAGAAGGTTTGGGTAGGCTTGATATACACCCTGTAATTTTCAGAGCGACAAGCCAATGCACATATGAAACTATGTCTCAGAAGACTCCAGGAAGTTCACAAATATTTATTACAAAAAAGAAGAATATATAGATAACTAATCAATTTAAATCCAATACACAGTTCAAAATATATCACATATGGACATCAGAAGAGATATTCAGAATAAATATGTAGAGAAATAGTACATACAATTAATAATCCAAGTGACAATATGGAGAGATACAATGTTATAAGGGGTACAACAAGTGAGAGTTGAGACATACTTTCTAGCCCTGGTTTCTCCATTCCAAACCTCAAAATTCCTGTAATTCTACAATTGATGAGACAGATAGGGGCAGGTGGGCATGCAGTCATATTTTTTCTGGAAATCTTTGTTCTCATTCTGAAGTCCTTCAGCACAATTGAAATATCATGAACTTGGAATCTAATAAAGACAATGATATTATTGACAGATTCCATTTAGAACCTTTCTAATTCCCCCTATCTCAGATTCTGGAGCTCAGAGTTGAGAAGACTCTGTTCATTTTTGTCCCAATCCATCTATGAACACCAGGTTCCTTAACTATGAGAGCATTTTTCACCTGGGAACAAGTGAGTCCTGAGAAATCCATTTACTGAGCTTGGAAATGCCCATTCTAAGACATTTCCAGGTGGCTGTGGCACTGGCTCTTTCCTCTGCTAAATTTCATTTCCCCATTTTTTTTCTCCACAAGTGGATACTGAGATCACCCAAAATTTCAGATATTTTGTAACATGTACAGAACATGAGGTGATTCTCAGACATGATCCGGCTTTGAGGCATACTTTGTATTATATCTTTGGTGATGTATAATATGGATAAAGTCAATCTGTTATTCTATTAATATTGGTATCACTGAGAGAGGAAAAATCCCTACTAAATACAATGTCTTTCCATAAGAGAAAAAAATCTTTCTCTTAACCATGATTTACAATATAAACCAAGCAGCAATGGAGACACAAGTACATTGCTACCTGATTTGTGTTTTGTAGATTAAACTCAGTAATGTAACCATAATAGCACCATGAAATCATTTCCTTTCTGGACAAAAAGACAATCAAAAACATGAGGCATCCCAGCTCCACCCAAATGTCTCTGTCTTTTTTTTCTGTCTCAGTGTTTGTGCCCACTTCTCCCTTTTTCCCTTCCCCCTCCCTCTTTCTCTTTTTCTGTCTCTCTCTGTTTCTCTGTGTGTCTCTCTCTGTCTCCATCTCTGTCTCTCTCTGTCTCTCTGTCTCTCTCTCTCTGTTTTGTATGTCTGAAATTTGCATCTCTCAGCAAAAAAGACAAGCTCTCAGAATCCAGTAGGATGATGGAAAAACCTCAAATGTGTTGTTGCTTTTTCTTGATAAGGTGAAGTCAATAGGGTTTGGGCTTTTTCAGAACACAGACCATCCATCCAGTTTATTGGTGGCCATAGGCATTTAGTTTGCTTTTAGAAGACAGTTCCTCTTTTTGGCAAATTCCCTAACCCAAATCTTGATCTGATTTAGAGTTACAAAGTACTTGTTGATTCTAGTCAGTTCTTATCAATTTTAATTATTCATCAAACTGTTGTTTTGTGCTTCATTGTAATATACTGGAAAAAAAGATGTGAATCATATTTACTTTCCTCTGGGTCTGACAGTTAAATGAACAGACACTTACTAATTATGTAACCCTGTGCAAGTAATCAATAGGAGGGTAGTAGTAGCAGCAAACTTGAGTAGGAATTTCATTTTACAGGAACAAGTGAGGCTGCAGAATGTGATTGAATAGGAACACAGACAGAATTAAAAGAAATCAAAGGCTTAAGCTTCTAAACAAAATACCGAGTCTGGGGTTTCCTTGTTTATGGGCTGAGAGGAGTTTATAGTTTTGGTTTTACTAATAAATAATTGAGTCTTTAATGAAATGGATTCTAATGGCTTTAAGCAGAGGTGTCAAATATACACATGCAGTCTATAATACTTGTCAGTGTAGCCCCAACCAGATTAAAATGAAATTGAGAAATATATTTAACAAAATAAAAATACAGTAAAATCTAAATAGCATTAGATTTTAAAGTTGTTGATAGTTTTATTGACACCACACAGGGATATATGGTTTAGTGGCTCCCATTTCTATTTGACTTTGACACCACTGGCTTGAAGGTCCAATCTTTTAAAAAAGGAAGTGAAGTAGAAGCATGTTCCATGCCTCCTGGAGCAACCATTTATCTAGATCGAATCATCCCTGCCTATATTCTTATACTGGGAGGAAGAACCAGAAAAGTGACTATTTCTTCCTTGGCTTTTTCTTTCCACCCTAAAATTCTAAACCTTTCCAGATCATAACATCTGCTGGTTATCTGTAGCCATGGCTTCTCCCTTGATAACTTAGTAGACAATCTTTGTATTACTCTGAGCAAAAAAAGGAATGTATTTCCTGGTGATCAATATCTAGCAGTGAATCTGTACAACATTAGAAAGAGTGCATCTATAAAATAACAAAAATATAGCCTATGACCCAAATTCAAAAACTTTTGAGCTAACAAGGAGCCATTAAGTTTGTTCTCTTAAGACCCAGGGATATCTTCATGTCATGATTAAGTATCAGAAGAGGAGTTTAGTGGAGCATGTGTATGAACATTGAGAAAAAGTATATGTCCATATAAGGGACTGTTAAAGGTCCATTTTGAGGGTTAGAGAGTAAAAACCAAGTTTGTGGAGCTAAATCCTAAAAGTCTTTTAGAAGATCACTAGGATATATAACAGAGGCAACAAATACAGACATTTCAAAAAAAAATTCAAATTCTGTACAAGTGTACAACATCACAATTGAAGATTAAAAGAAGCATGAAATAGCTTCTGGAAAAGTATAGAGAAACAATATGCACAACTCCAGGACATATAGAAACAGAGAACAATATATTGTTTTTCAACTCTATGTAAATGCATAATGTGTGGAGACAGGAGTACTGAGGGAAAAAAAAAAGTATATGTGAAATGGACTTCCTCATTGACTAGCCATGGGATCATAAGCAAGCCACCTTGCTTCAAATTCTTTCTTTGGACTTGTGATTTTTTTAAATTTATTTTTTATTTTTTTGTGATTTACTCTAATTTCAGAAATCAAAAATACTGGAATTTTACTACTGATGAGACAATAGGTAGGAGAAGGGTGGAGCTACTTTCTTCTAGAGATCTTTCCTCTTACTTTGAGAGCTGCAGAAGTATCTGAGGCAGTGTGAGAAGATTTCTCACTCATCCCTACCCTAATGAGGATCATGCTCCTCTACTGCATAGGCTTTTTTCTCCTGGAAGTAGGTGAGGCCTTGATGCAGATAAAAAATCCCTTTCTCATATTTTCCAAATCTAACGCTAAACCTTTTCCTTGTGCTTCTTTCCTTGTAGCTTCTTCCTCAGCTATTTCTCAGCTCTTTTCTCCTTTCTTCACAGATCCCATGGATGCTGGTGTCACTCAGAACTTCAGATATCTGGTCACAGGGACAGAACGCAAGGTGACACTGAGATGTGACCAGGATCTGACACATGACTATATGTGCTGGTATAGACAAGACCCAGGCTTGGGACTAAGACTTATCCATTATTCTATTGATGTGAACCTTGTAGACAAAGGAGAAATCTCAGATGGCTACAGTGCCTCTCGAACAAAGCAGCAATTCTTTCTTCTAATCCTGGAGTCTACGAGCAGAAACCAAACATCTGACTATTTTTGTGCCAGCAGTTACCACAGAATAGCAGAGTATCATCCTCCCTGAACAAAAAGGGCAATCATGAGAGATCACATGGCTCAGATATATTTAGACCTACTGCTAAATGAGAAAGAGAGAGACATACAGAGAGAGACAGATTCAGAGAAAAAGAGTCAGAGAGACACAGAAAGAGACAGAGAGAGATAGACAGAAAGAGAGAGTGTTAGACACACACACACACATACACACACACACACACAGAAATGGAAATGTCATTCTAGAGACACATGTCAACACAAAATTATTGTTCCTTAAAATCTTCCCATTACCTGTTTATATTGTTAATCTCAGTTTTAGCAGATGTTTTTCAAGGGTGTCTCCCTGATCACGGATAACCGGTGAACTAGCATAATTCCATCATCTCCTCAATGTACACTGTGTCTATTTCCAGAAGCCTTCCTCAGCTCTCTTCATTTTATAGATGAAGAGAAATAGACCTAAGTAGAATGCTTTATGTTATGTGTCATTATATCATTAGTTCTTGGAAATAAAGAAATATTATTTTTTCTCCTCAAATACATTCAAGTCACTTCTCTTTCTCTAAACATCATATCCCCGATTCTCTGGATGCCTAATACTCACCAATTTACATCCAGAAAGCTAATTCTTAAATTTTTCATATGAGCATTTATACCTCAGGAAATCAGATGCTGCAAATCAGAATTTGACTTACTGTTTTTATTTATTGTCTAGACTTTAAAAAGTGATGTAGAAAATGTTAGCAATGCAAATTAAATTGAAAAATGGGTCATACGGGATTTTTTTTGAGAGCCACTTAGGAAACATTTATCAGCACACCCTTGATTCAGATTCACACAAACTTTTTTTTTTTTTTGGCTGAGGCAATTGGGGTAAAGTGACTTGCCTAGGATCACACAGCTAGGAAGTATTAAGTGTCTGAGATGAGATTTGAACTCAGGTCCTCCTAATTTCAGGAGTGGTGCTCTATCACTATGCCACCTAGCAGCCCCAGACAAACTCTTATAACAAGGATGGTTTCAAAGAATACTTTGGTAATATCCTGGCCACATTTTATCTGCACTCTTTCTCCCCTCTCCTCTATCTTCAATAGTCATATTGACTCCCAAGTACCAATCAATATGTCTAAAAACACAACATCCCCTGAATGAGTTTCTTTTGCTTTTTATGAAAGTGGGACACCTTACAAGAAGGACATACTCAAAATTTAGTGGCTGAGTCCCTGCTGTCCAATTATAACAAACTATTTAGCCCCTCTAGTTATAGTCTTTTAATAACAAACAACAAAGTCACATGAAAAAATGCTCTAAATCATTATTGATCAGAGAAATGCAAAGCAAGACAACTCTGAGGAACCACTACATACCTTTCATATTGGCTAAAGTGACAGGAAAAGATAATGATGAATGTTGGAGGGGACATGGGGAAGCTGGAACACTAATGTATTGTTGGTAAAGTTGTGAACTGATCCAACCAATCTGGAGAATAATTTGGAACTCTACCCAAAGAGCAACCAAATTGTGCATACATTTTGATCCATAAGTGTCTCTACTGAACCTATATCCCAAAGAGTTCATAAAAAAGGTAAAAGGATCTGTATGTGCAAAAATGTTTGTAGCAACTCTTTTTATAGAGGCAAGAAACTAGAAACTGAATGGATGTCCATCAGTTGGAGAATGGCTGATTAAGTTATGGTATATGAATGTTGTGGAATATTATTGTTCTATAAAAAAATGATCAGCAGGATGATTTCAGAGAGACCTGGAGAGACTTATATGAATTGATGGTAAATGAAGTGAGTAGAACCAGGAGAATATTGTATACAGCAATAGCAAGATTAGACAATGATCAGTTCTGATGGATGTGGCTGTTTTCAATGATGAGGTGATTCAGGCCAGTTCCAATGGTCTTGTGATGAAGAGAGCCATCTGAATCCAGAGAGAGGACTATGGGGACAGAGTGTGGATCACAACATACTATTATCACTTTTTGTTGTTGTTGTTTGCTTGTGTTGTTTTCCTTCTCATTTTTTTCCTTTTGATCTGATTTTTCTTGTGTACCATGATAATTGTGGAAATATGTATAGAAGAATTGCACATGTTAAACATATTGAATTATTTGCCATCCTTGAGGGGAAGGGAAGGAAAAAATTTGGAACTTGCTTTGTAAAAGGGAATGTTGAAAATTATTTATGCACATGTTTTGAAAATAAACAGCTTTAATAAAAAAGAAAATGAAATTTATCTAACCATATAAAGAAGTAGGAAGAGATAGAGAAAATAAAAAGGAGGTGCTGGATAGAAGGAAGGGCAAAAACACTAGGAAAAAAAATAAGAAAAGGAGGGAAGGATGGTAGAAGATATGCACCAAGTAGTAAAGCAACCAAATTCTTAGAGAAGACATTAAGCCAGTTATAGGAAGAAATAGACAGCAAAACTATATTAGCAGATTATCTCAACCTTCCTTTCTCAGAATCAGACAAATCTAATTACAAAATAAACAAGAAAGAAACGAGGGTAGTTATTAGATTCCTAGAAAACCTAGATATGCTAGACCTCTGGAGAAACTTGAATAGAGACAGAAAGGAATACACCTTTTTTTTCACAGTACCTGGCACCTAATCAAAAACTGACAATTTTTAGGGCATAAAAGTCTCACAATCAAATGCAGAAAAGTAGAAATAGTAAATGCTTCCTTTTCAGACCATAATGCAAAAAGTTTTATTCAATAAAAGACCAGAGAAAAATATATTAAAAACCAGATGGAAATTAAATAATCTAATTTTAAAAAATGAATGGGTCAAACAACAAATCACAGAAACAACCCATAATTTCATTGAAGAGAATGACAATAATAATCCAACATACCAAAATTTATGGATTGCAGCCAAAGAAGTTCTTAGAGGAAATTTTATGTCTCTAAATAGCTACGAATAAAATAGAGAAAGAAGAGACCAATGAGTTGGGCATGCAACTAAAAAAAAAATTAGAAAAAGAGTAAATGAAAAACTACCAATTAAATACCAAAATAGAAATGCTGAAACTTAAAGGAGAGATTAAGAAAATTGAAATTAAGAAAAGTATTGAATTTATTATTAAAACTAAGGATTGGTTTTATGGGGGGAAACAACAAAATAGATAAACTTTTGATTAATTTGATTAGAAAAAAGGAAAGAAAAAACCAAGTCATCAGCATCAAAAATGAAAATGGCGAACTTACTACCAATAAAAAAGAAATTAAAGCAATAATTAGGAACCATTTTGCCCAACTGTATGGCAACAAATATTACAATCTAACTGAAATGGATATTTCCAAGGACATAAATTACCCAGATTAATAGAAAAGAAAAAAAATTACTTAAATAATCCAATTTTAGAAAAAGAAAATGAACAAGTCATTAATGAACTCCTCCTCCACAAAAAAATCTTCAGGGCCAGATGAATTTACAAGTGAATTCTACTAATCATTTTAAGAACAATTAGTTACAGCTCTATGTAAACTATTTAGAAAAATAAGTAAAGTAGGAGTCTTGCTAAATTCCTTCTATGACACAAATATGGTATTGATACTTAAACTAGGAAGAGTCAAAACAGAGAAAGACAATTACAAACCAATCTCCCTAATGAATATTGAAGCAAAAATTTTAAATAAAATGTTAGCAAAGAGATTCTAGCAACTTATCAGCAGGATAATACACAATGAAGAAGTGACATTTATACTAGGAATACAGGGCTGATTCAATATCTGGAAAAACTATTATCATAATTGACTATATTGAAAACAAAACTAATAGAAATCATATAATAATCTCAATAGATGCGAGAAAAGCTTTTGACAAAATATAGCACCCATTCCTATTAAAAGCACTAGAGAACATGAAATAGAGGGAGATTTCCTTAAAATAATCAGTAGTATCTATCTAAAACCAACAGCAAGCATTATTCGTAATGGAGAGAAGCTGGATGCATTTCCAATAAGATCAGGAATGAAACAAGGATGCTCATTATCACTACTATCATTCAAAATTGTACTAGCAATGTTGGCTTTAGCAATAAGAAAATAAAAAAAAATTAAAAGACACACATGAAGCAATAAGGAAATAAAACTATCACTTTTTGCAAATGATGTGATAGACATATTTACAGAATCATAGAAAATCATCCAAAAGTGTAGTCGAAACAATTAACAGCTTTAGCAAAGTTTCAGGATATAAAATAAACACACAAATCATCAGCATTTCTATATATTACTGACAAAGCCCATCAACAAGAGATAGAACGAGAAATTCCATTTAAGATAACCCTAGACAAAATAATATATTTGTATGTCCACCTGCCAATCAAATCCCAGCAATTAAATGAATACAATGATAACAGCAGCTGTCCATCTTTTTTATCACTGACATAAATGTTGTGGTTAATTGCAAACCTGGATGGAAGTTTTAAAGCATAAGATCATAACATCACATATTCAGGGATATCAGGATTTTAGAAATGACATAAGGGGACCTTCTAATTTTCAAACCACTCCTTTGATGCCAGTCCTTTCCTTCCCCAGTCCTGTCAACTCTGGTGTCACAGAGAGCTCTTCAGTGTACACTGCCTAGAGTACCAGGTACATTTCTCCTCTGCCCTGAAAGTCTTATTAAGTCTTATCTATTGCTTATTTTCTTGCTTTTTTCAGTGGATGTCGATTAGGTATTGCATACCTCCTCACCTCTTCTTATCTCTATTTTTTATGCAAAATTTATTTCAAGAGCTACTTTTACATAAAGACTTTTAAAAATATATTTTTATTTTTAAATTTTTTTCTCTCCCTTCCTCTTCCATATTAGAAAGAAAGGAGGGGAAAGCAAAACAAAAATAAAATAAAGCCTTGTAACAAATATGTATAGTCAAATAGAACAAATTCTGGAATTATCTATATCTTAAAAATATTCTGCACCCAATTTTTCCACTTTTCTGTCAAGAGATTAATAAACATATTTCATCAACTATGCTTTGAAATAATGATTGGTCATTGCATTGATAAGAGTTTTCAAGTTTCTTGAGTTCTTTTCTTGTTACAAAGTATTGTTACATAATAATTCAACTTCTGCTGAATTTATTTCTGAAATGGTCCTTTTTATTTTGTCTGATAGCACAATAGATGCCCATATTATTCATTTGATAATTTGTTTAGACATTCCCCAAAGGATGGATACCTTTTTAGTGTCCAATTCTTTGTCATCACAAAAAAAGAGCTGCCATAAATATTTTTTTTTGTGCAAAAAGAACCTTTTTTTTCTTTTAAAATTCTCTTTGTGGTACTAGGCCTGAAATTTTGAGAGATAATAACAAATTATTTTCTAGAACAAATCACAGCTTCAACAACAGTATGTTACGATGTCTGTTTCCCACCAACATTTGTTATTTTTCTTTTTTTTTTTTGTCACCTTTGGCAATATGATGAGAGATTCTTGAATTTTATCTTGCTGATTATTTATTGATTTAGAAAACTTTTTTATATGATAAATTTTATTTCTTCCTTAGAAAATTACTTGTTCATATCCTTTGAAAATGTATCAATTGGGTATGGCTCTTACTATTATAAATTTGAATCAATTCCTTACATATCTTGTAAATAAGACCTTTATTATCACAAAGTCTTTTTTTCTCTAGTTACGTGCTGATGAAAACTTTATTAAATTCTCCACCCTTATTCCCCTCCTCCCTCTAGTAATTATTTTATATGTATATATTGTGTATACTAATATGTGTATATGTTATTTCCCAAGATGGAATTTAAGTTCCCTAAAGGTAGGGATTGTTCTCGTTTTGTCTTTTTATTCTCATTATCTAGCCCAGTGCTCAGCACTCTAGACACTGAATAAATGCTTGTTGTATGACTAATAAATTGGATGACTGACACAGTCTGCCTTTCAGTTTTCAATATGGCAGCAGTTTCACTCTTCCTCTGCATTTCCAGTCTCCAACCTTTTTCACCTCCCTTTTTTTTTTTTTTTTTTTGAGTTTCTCCTTCTAGTTGGTTTTCCCCTAGGTGGCAGTGACATACTCTGAAATGTTTTTCTTTCTTCGCATTCTTCACTCTAGGCCCCTTAAAAGATTCCATTTAAGATACAAATCAGTAAACTGAATTTCACCTAGTTCAATCCAAGTACAAATGATGAAAAAAAAACAAAACAAAACCTTTTTCAGGTAATGACCCTTCACAGACTTTTTCCTCTCCTGTTGTCCTTGATCTAATTTCTAATGAGAACAATTATATTACATAGTTCAGAATAACACTTTACAAAATATGTTCCTCACAACCTTGTCAGGTTTGTGGCATAATTATTATCATCCCCATTTTGCCATTTTGCAGATGAACAAACTGTGTCTCAGAGATGAACTAGAAGTCAGATCTTCTAATTCTGAATCCAGTGTATTTGCTACTCTCCAGGCATAGTCCTGGACCCACCCAGCCCAATCTTTTTCAGCGTGAATGATTATCTAAAGCTTTATTGAATTAAAAAACCAAAACATGCATATTGGGCCTGAATCATTAATATACATATACACATACACACACACACACATATATATATATCTATTTAAGGACAACAACAACAACAGGAACGTTAATAATAATACTTATATAGTTCTTTAAGGTTTGCGAAATACTTTCCATATATTATGCCATTTGATCCTTTTAAGTAGGTGCTAATCTTATATCAATTTTATTGGTGGAGAAATGAGGCATAGGAACTTTAAATGATTTGCCAGGATTAAATATCTAGTATTTTAAGTGGGGATCTGAACCCAGGTCTTCCTGATTCACAGCTCAAGGGTCTAACTACTATAACATGTTCCTGGGAGTATAGGATCTAGCTCTCTCTGAAGGGATAATCCTGTGGCTGGCTGTGCTTGTGAGATGAGTGATGTCACAAATGATCCTTGCTTAAAAACCCTAGCTAGTCTTCAGAGCTCAAGACCTTCCTTCCACCAGGGCAGAGCCCTGAATTAGACATATGCCTCAATCACACTCTAAATTCTCAATGGACATTCACTGTCTCTGGTGTGCAATCTTTTGTCTCCTAAGTACAGGTGAGCTCTCATCATTAGCCCCAAATCAGACCAGCTTCAGCTCCAACTTCCACTACTGTGTCTAAAATATCTCATCCCTGGCGTTTGTCATAAGGCCTTCCCCCATAGGCCTTATGAATGCCAGAGTCACCCAAACTCCCAGACACCTGATCACAAGGGCTGGCCAGAAAGTGACCCTTCAGTGTGAGCCAATGTCCACTTATGATATGCTCTACTTGTACAGACAAAAATCAGAGAAAAGGCCACAGTTCCTGTATGACTTTGGAAAAATAAAATAAAATCCATCAAGGATAGATTCCCATAGTATGCTTTTTGGTTGTATGTGTTTCCTATTGTGTGTGTTCAACTTTTATGGCTAATTCAGGACTTTCATGGGATGTCCATTCACCCACTTCTTTTATGTTTGAATAGTCATCATATGCACTCCTATTATAAGAGACTAAGTCCTTTTCCTCCCTCATTTCTCTTAGTATGTTCTTATATTCAACCTATTTTTTAAATTTTCTTAATATTATCAAAATAGAATAATGCTAATACTAGGCTTTCTCCCAGTCTTATTTTATATTTGAGTCTTCAAAATCTTAGAGTTCTAAAAATATCCTTGCTTTTTTCTTCTCTTGTGAAAATGTGATGATTCATCATTCAATATCTATCTAGGCATTTCAAAGTTTCTGTCTCTTTATTAGGAATCCATGGAAGTAATTTTTTAAAATCCCATGTTTTCTCATTCAGGATTATATTTAGTTTTTCTGAAAAGATGACATTCAGTTGCAAGCCTTTTCCCTTATATTCCAGTTTTTCTTCTCCTTTCTTTGGTAGCTGTCAGATCTTGTGTGACATTGACATAAAATTCTTGGTACTAGATGCAATAAATACCTGAATTCAAAAGTGAGACAGAACCCTCACCAAACATACAGTGTATTAGGGAAATAAAACAAGTTCACAAATAAGTAAATACAAGACATATGTATAAATACACATACCTATATCTTTCTGTGTATATGTATGTATGTAAATACATATTATCACAGATTCTATAACTAAACCAATAAGAAAAGATCTATTTAATTTGAAAAAATCCATGGAGATGTGAAGAGAATTAGGGTTTCCCAGAGGTAGAGGTGTGTATTCCATACATGAGTGACCAGTATAACGATCTAGGGAATGAAATGAAATTTCATAAGGCATGGAATAGCAAATAAGACAAACTGGTTGAAAAGTGCACTAAGGGATACAATATATGATCAGTCTTAAAAGTCAGTCTTGATCCAGATTCTAAATGGACTTTCATCCACTCTTTATTTCCTGGTATGCAATGTTCCTAAGGGAGTGCTGATGAGGGGCACATACGCAAGAGAAGTGGCAAACATGAGTGACTTATGAAACAGACAAATCCTGAAAAGCAATGACAGACAAAGTAACACCAGTCAGTCCCTGAGAGCCTTTAAGCAGTGTCTCTTTCAATTGAGGGGGGGTTGTGAGGACAGATTGGAGAACCAAACCATGTTGTGTAAATGCTTGTTCCTTCTTATGTTCAGTGATATTCATCTTCTCATATATGTTGTTGTAGCAACAATTGAAGTGAAAAATCACAGAATTTCCCTATTGGTGAAGTTATTGTGACCCTCTCATACATGGCAAAATGAGAGAAGGAAGTTCTATAACTTCCTATAATAGATACCAAATTTCTTGGCTAGAAATAAAAAAAAATGAAAATTTGTTGTTGCTGTTTAATTTCTCCCTGAAGATTTGGAATTGAGAGTTAAGAATTATTATGCTTGATTGCTTTGTAATATGTGTCATTTTAAAATTAATTTTTAATGTGCTGTTTCTAATTTAATTAAACTATAAATTAATTATGACCTTGCATAAGGGTAATTGATTTAAATAACACTCAGGAACTGAAAGGAAAGGCACAGGGACAAAAAGTGAATGGGGAGCCATCCCTACCAGTCAGGTATTGGCATTGATAGGTACTCTTATGAGTGACCTAGGTGGCACAATAAAGCACAGAGTACTGGGCCTGGAGTCAGGAAGATTCATCTTCTTAAATTCAAATCTGCCCTTATTTACTAGTTGCATCATTTTACCCTATTTGCCTTAATTTCCTCATCTGTAAAATGAGTTGAAAAGGAAATGGCAAATCACTCCAGTATCTTTTCCAAGAAAATCCCAAATGGGACCACAAAGAGTTGGACAGGGCTGAAGTGACTTAACAACTTTGAGTGAACTATAAGGAATGATTAATGACCATGCTGTTTAGTGAAGGAAAATAAAAGGGGAGGTAGATCAAATGGCAGTACTTTTCAAGGAAAACTGGTCAGAAAGACAAAATAGGCACTGGCATAGAGTCAGCTCATTTTCCTGCCCTTCCTCAAGCCTAGTTTTTTTTATTTTGTTCTGGTCATACCTGTCATTTCTTGCTGCTACATACATTCACTGATTGCATTGGGTCCTACTTGTGTTCAAAGGACCTTAGGAGTCATCCAATTCAACCTCCTTATTTCACAGAAGAAAAACCTAAGACAAAGAAAGATGAAGTGGTTAGCCTAGAGTTACACAGGTAATAAGCAGAAGAGATGGATTTAAAATAAGGTTCTCTGATTCTATTTCACTATTCTATATTTCCTTGTACTTTTTTAAAATGTTGGAATAATATTGAAAAAACCCTAGGCTTCTGATATTACTCTCATTCCTCCTGTTTTACAAAAAAAGTAGGTTTTAAATTATGTCCACACATGACTAGAATGCATTTCCCCTGTGACAATGCATTTAAATACATTTAAAATCATTAGAACAGAGCTAAGGGATCTAAGAGAAGGATGTGAAAGAAAATAGATATGTTCCTGAGAGGGATGAAGCCTTCTTTATCCCTTATGGAAATACTCATCCTCAGATATAGCTGCCATAGAGAGCCTTTGTCAGAGTACTTAAACTGTATTTGGAGAAGGGAATAAAGCCCCAGAAAAGGAGGGAACATGGCAGATAATGGTAAAGCGATACAAATTTCTAGAGAAAGTTTCCCAAAGAGAAGAGGGAAAGATTGACCTGAATTCCAAAAACAACACTTTTAAAGAGAAGTGAGAAAATGACCTCTACAGAGAAAGGGATAACAATAAAGTCCAGACACAATATGGACAAGCAAAATGGACCCTTTGCTATATAATTATTGCAAATTAGTTGTTTCTGCTCCTCCAGTGAGAACAGGCTTGTCATTCTAAGAACCCATCTGTTTCCCATCAAATAAAGTCTCAACTACAGTATGACATCATAAAAATGAAGCAATACATATATCTTCACTGGAGATTTGAGGCTCAGAGGAGTGAAAGAGAATTAGCTTGAATGTTTATGAATTTCGATGAGTCCTTCATATGTTTTATATTTTCTGTGGGGCAAATTTTGTCTTGCGTGCAATTTTTATAATTAACTTGTGAGTTGCATTGTGTCTCTTTTTGAAAAGATACTGAAGACATGTATATCTGCAGTAATACAGATATAATCTACATTCTGAAGTTTCTAGGGAAAACCCCATTAGAAAATAGGAGGGTCAAATAAGCCAATGTTCTGAGGTTCCTAACTTTACTCTGGGTAAAGTCATGAGACAAAGGATAGTTTAAGAAATACTTTTAGTTTGAATCCTGTCAATGTAAATCCAGAGACAAGGAAAATGGATGTGGATTACAAGTGTTTTTAGTCAGATCTTTGGAAAAAATCAAATAGAACCAAGGACAGAGCCCCAATATGCTCTATTAATGATCTTTTTTCAACACTTGATCTTTATCTAGTTCTAAAGCCACTTATTATCTAGCCAAACTGTCTAGCCTATCTATTTATATATTATTCAAAAGATGGCACATGGTAATTGCTTAAAGACATTGCCAAATATTTTGTTAAAATCCAGGCATTTCTTTGTGATTTATAATTATTCAAGTAACTGTCTAACCTTCTTCTCAAAAAAACAAAAAACAAAAAAACAAAAAACCTAAATGAGAATTAGTATAGTGTATGTTTGGAGAGAAATTATGCTGGCTGAACATGATTACCACCTCTAAAAACCATCGTTTTAACAATGTCTTCCAGAAGTTTTAGGAATTGAATTTCTTATTGGCCTATAGTTTGATCAATCTACCTTCTTCCCCTTGTTGGAAAATAATAACAACTTTTGCTTCTCTCTCCTATGCCTTTCATTTGCTATGATTTTTCAAATATCTAATCATACCCACATATTCTTTCAATATCATGGCATGCAGTTCTAGTGACCAAATTCAGTGATGACAGCTAAGTACTGCTTTTCTATCTTCTTACTTGTGTTAAATTTAATTCCTTGAAAATAATTTTTCCTGCCTTTCCCAATCTGAATTACTGTTATGAAAATATCATCAAACTTATTCAAACATATAGTTTGTTATTACATGTCATCCACCCAAGACACACAAAGCTTGAACTCACAAGTTGAGACTCCTGAGTAGCTCTGATAGTATTTTCTAAACTCCAATCAACTTTGATTTTTATTGGCTTTTATTTCCTCAAGATTTGCCATTTATCCTAGGAGAATATGCACTTATATTTAGAGGTAGAAAAAAGGACAAAGAGATTTAGAGAGCCTCCAGGAGCCCTGAATAAAAGAATCTATTAGTAACCCAAACTCCCATTTCTTTCTTGGTTTGTTCAGATATGATCAGATAATATTCCCCCAAACCAGTTTAATATTAAGATATTAGGCTTTAGTGATGGAGAAACTCAAAGCATTGCTGCAATTCTCTTCCTTCTACTTTTTCTTTCCCTTCTTCCTCCAAACAATACTAACACCACAAATTTATCTTGCAAGAGTATAGGGTACCAGAAAAATCTTTTATTCCTTTATATACAAACTCCCATTCTGTTCATTTCAGTAAATTCTCACATGCATAAATAATTTTTTTGTGCATGGAAATGTCTTTATCATTTAAAAGTCATTTGTCTATGAAAAGGCTAAAAATAAGAGAACTGATACAAGATGGTAAGAAAGGCAAAGATGGCAGGAGTGGGGGGCAGGGTTGGGATATGAAATGACCTTCTGCTTTACAAACACTTTCTACTCTTAGAATATAAAAAGCTGAGTGCCTCCATGGAAAAATCAACCAAATTCTGTCAATATGAACCCTCTCTTGATCCTGACTTTTGTTGGAGCAGCTGGTAAACCCTTGTAATCATCTTATGTTATTTCTTGCTGCCTCTGGCCTGTTAAACATTCTGGCTATTCTCTCAATCCATCTTTTCATCTTTTTCTTCAGTCACTGTTCTTCCTCTACCCCACCCCTATATCTATCTAGCTTTTCTTTCATTTGTTAACCTCTTCTAGACTCCCTTTCCAATCATCCTTCATTTCATCCACCTCTCTCTGTCCCCAGTATGCACAACTATAGGATCTTTTCTTAACCAAACTTCTGCATGCAGTGATAGACTTGTAAATATGTAGAAAGGAAACTTCTAGAGAAATAAACTAGAAAGGAAGGAAACAGGGAGCAAATAGGAAAAAAAAAGTCTATAGATCAAAAAGCATAGATTCAAAGATAAGAGAGAACCAGTGAATGAGGAAGCTAGTCTGGAATGGAAGGGACATGAGAAATGATGGGACTAGATCACATTCATAGTAATGAAATGTAAGCTTCTTAAAGAAAGAAAACATTTCATATTTATCTTTGTATCCTCCATATCTAATGAGAAAAGGTGCTTAATCAATGACTCAATTTATTCATAAAACTAACTCTTAGTTTTATTTATTAATTCAATAGTTTTCTTATTTTCAATTTTATTAATCTCCCCTTTTATTTTCAGAATTTCAAATTTGGTATTTAATTGAGGGTTTTTTAATTTGTTCTTCTTCTAGCTTTTTTAGTTGTAAGCCCAATTCATTGATCTTCTCTTTCTCTATTTTATGCACGTAAGCATCTAGAGATATAAAATTTACTTTAATAACTACATTGGAAATTATTACCAAATTCTTTTTATGACACAGATAATGGTGCTGATACTAAACCAGGTAGGGTGAAAAAAGAGAAAGAAAATTATAGACCAATTTTCCTAACAAATATTGATGCAAAATATATAATACAATCATCTTTAAACATTATCTTAAAATTTGACATTCAATAAAATAGGTGAATCTCTTTTGTTTTTGATGAAAAGACCAGAGATGAATGGAAACAGCTCTTCAAATACAGACCTCAAGAGATTCAAAAAAGGTAAAAAGGAAAGAAAAAAAAGCTATGTTTCTTTTAAAAGTTAACAACTTTACATCCCTATATGGGAAGATGATATTAACAAAAAGATTATAGAAAGTCATCACCAGGCTAATACACTAATACCAAGTAGGATTTATACCAGAAATGCAGGTCTGGTTCAATATTAGGAAAACTATTGGCCTAATTGACTATATCAATAACCAAACTAACAAAAATTATATAATTATCTCAATAGATGCAGAAAAAGCATTTGATAAAACCCAACACCCATTCATGTTAAAAAAAAAAAACCAACAACAACAACAACACTAGAGAGTAGAGGAATAAATGGACTTTTACTTAAAATGATCAGTAGTATCTATTTAAAACCATCAGCAAACATCATATGTAATGGGTACAAACTAGAACCATTCCCAATAAGATCAGGGGTGAAACAAGGTTGCCCATTATCACTAATGTATTAGAAATATTAGCTTTGGCAATAAGAGAAGAAAAGGAGATTAAAGGAATTAGAATAGGTAACGAGGAAACCAAAATATCACTCTTTGCAGATGATTTGATGGTATTCTCATAGAACCCTAGAGAATCAACCAAAAAACTACTAGAAACAATTCACAACTTGCACAAAGTAGCAGGATACAAAATAAATCTGCATAAATCATCAATATTTTTATATATTACCAATAAAGTCCAGCAGCTAGAGACACAAAAAGAAATTCCATTCAAAATAACTGTCAATTGTATAGAATATTTGGGAACCTATCTACCAAGGGAAAATCAAGAACTATATGAATGCAACTATGAAACACTTTCCACAAAAATAAAGTCAGATCTAATAAGCTGGAAAAATATCAAATGCTCATGAGTAGATCAAGCAAATATAATAAAATAGATAATACTACCTGAATTAATCTATTTATTTAGTTCCAAATCAATCAAACTCCCATGAAATTATTTTACAAATTAGAAAAAAATAATAACAAAGTTCACCTGGAAGAACAAAAGACCAAGAATTTCAAGGGAATTAATGAAAAAAATGCCAATGAATGATGGCCTAGCTGTACCTGACCTAAAACTATATTATAAAGCAGTGATCATCAAAACCATTTGATACTGACTAAGAAATAAAGTAGTTGATCAGTGGAATAGGTTAGGTTCACAGGGCAAAATAATCAATAACTATAGCAATCTAGTGTTTGACAAACCCAAAAACCCCAGCTTTTGGGATAAGAACTCACTGTTTGACAAAAACTGCTAGTAACATTTGAAACTAGTGTGGCAGAAACTAGGTATTGACCCACACCTAAGACCATATATTAAGATAAAGTTGAAATGGGTTCATGATTTAGACATAAAGAGTGATATTATAAGCAACTTAGAAGAATATAGGATAGTTTCTGTGGAAAAGGAAGGAATCTGTGACCAAAGAAGCACTGGAACTCATTATTTTTTTTTAATTTTATTTTATTTAATAATAACTTTGTATTGACAGAATCCATGCCAGGATAATATTTTTTACAACATTATCCCTTGCACTCGCTTATGTTTCGTTTTTTCCCCTCCCTCTCTCCACCCCCCCCAAGATGGCAAGCAGTCCTATATATGTTAAATATGTTGCAGTATATCCTAGATACAATACATATTTGCAGAACCGAACAGTTCTCTGGCTGCACAGGGAGAATTGGATTCAGAAGGTAAAAATAACTCAGGAAGAAAATCAAAAACGCAAATAGTTCACATTCATTTCCCAGTGTTCCTTCTTTGGGTGTAGTTATTTCTGTCCATCATTTATCCATTGAAACTCAGTTAAGTCTCTTTGTCAGAGAAATCCACTTCCATCAGAATACATCCTCATACAATATCGTTGTCGAAGTGTATAATGATCTCCTGGTTCTGCTCATCTCACTTAGCATCAGTCCATGTAGGTCTCTCCAAGCCTCTCTGTATTCATCCTGCTGGTCATTTCTTACAGAGCAATAATATTCCATAACATTCATATACCACAATTTACCCAGCCATTCTCCAATTGATGGGCATCCATTCATTTTCCAGTTTCTAGCCACTACAAACAGGGCTGCTACAAACATTTTGGCACATACAGGTCCCTTTCCCTTTTTTAGTATCTCTTTGGGGTATAAGCCCAATAGAAACACTGCTGGATCAAAGGGTATGCACAGTTTGATAACTTTTTGGGCATAATTCCAGATTGCTTTCCAGAATGGCTGGATTCATTCACAACTCTACCAACAATGCATCAGTGTCCCCGTTTTCCCGCATCCCCTCCAACATTCATCATTATTTTTTCCTGTCATCTTAGCCAATCTGACAGGTGTGTAGTGATATCTCAGAGTTGTCTTAATTTGCATTTCTCTGATCAATAGTGATTTGGAACACTCTTTCATGTGAGTAGTAATAGTTTCAATTTCTTCATCTGAAAATTGTCTGTTCATATCCTTTGACCATTTATCAATTGGAGAATGGCTTGATTTTTTATAAATTTGAGTCAGTTCTTTATATATTTTGGAAATGAGGCCTTTATCAGAACCTTTAATTGTAAAGATGTTTTCCCAGTTTGTTGCTTCCCTACTAATCTTGTTTGCATTCGTTCTGTTTGTACAAAGGCTTTTTAATTTGATATAATCAAAACTTTCTATTTTGTGATCGGTAATGGTCTCTAGTTCATCTTTGGTCACAAATTTCTTTCTCCTCCACAAATCTGAGAGATAAATTATCCTATGTTCCTCTAATTTATTTATAATCTTGTTCTTTATGCCTAGGTCATGGACCCATTTTGATCTTATCTTGGTATGTGGTGTTAAGTGTGGGTCCTTGCCTAATTTCTGCCATACTTGGAACTCATTATTGAACATCAAATAAATTATTTTGATAATATTAAGTTAAAAAGTTTTTTGTACAAATATTAGGCAGACAATATTAGAAGGGAAGCAATAAATTGAGAAAACATTTTTACATTTAAGGGTTCTAATAAAGGCCTCATTTCTAAAATATATAGAAAATTGACTCAAATTTAAAAGAATTCAAGCCATTCTCCAATTGATAAATGATCAAAGGATATTAATAGACAATTTTCAGATGAAGAAATTAAAACCATTTCTAGTCATATGAAAAGACTCATAATTGTCTTAATTTTCATTTCTCTGTTCAGCAGTGATTTAGAGCACCAAAAGGTGAAAATTAAGACAATTCTGAGATTCTACTATACATCTCTCAGTTGGCTAAATTGACAGGAGAAGATAGTGACAAATGCTGGAGGAAATGTGGGAAAACTGGAACACTAATACATTGTTGGTGCAATTGTGAATGGATCCAGCCATTCTGGATAACAATTTGGAACTATGCTCAAAAAGTTATCAAGCTGTGCATATCCTTTGATCCAGTAGTGTTTCTACTGGGCCTGTATCCCAAAGAGATCTTAAAGGAGGGAAAGGGACCCACGTGTGAAAACTGTTTGTGGCAGCCCTTTTTGTAGTGTCAAGAAATTGGAAGCTGAGTGGATCACCATCAGCTGGAGAATAGTTGAATTAGTTATGGTATATAAATATTATGGAATATTATTGTTGTATAAGAAATAATCAACAGGATGATTTTAGAGAGGTCTGAAGAGATTTACATGAACTGATGCTAAATGAAATGAGCTGAACCAGGAGATCATTGTGCACAGCAATAGGAAAAATTATGTAATGATCAGTTCTGATGGATGTGACTCTTTCCAACAATGATTTGATTGAGGGCATTTCCAATGATCTTGTGATGAAGAGATCATCTACACCCAGAGAGAGGTCTGTGGGAATTGGTGTGGATCACAACATAACATTCTCACTCTTTTTGTTGTTTGCTAACTTTTTGTTTTCTTACTCATTTTCTTTCCTTTTTGATCTGATTTTTCTTATGCAGCAAGATAATTATTTAAATATGTTTACCTATATTGCATTTAACATATATTTAGCCTATATAACATTTATTGGCTTACTTGCCATCCAGGGGAGGGGAGGGAGGAAGGAAGGACAGGAAAATTTGGAATAGAAAGCTAGGCAAGGGTCAATGCTGAAAAATTATCTGTCCATGTTTTGAAAATAAAAAGCTTTAATTAAAAAAAGAAAGAAAAATACAACTTGCTAAAAGGTACCATAATTAAACATCTATTTCTACCAAGTTTAACATATATTGGATTACTTGCCTTCTAGGGGAGGAGGTGGGGGAAGGGGAAGGAAAATTGAAACACAAGGTTTTGCAAGGGTTAATGTTGAAAAATTATCCATGCATATGTTTTGAAAATTAAAAGTGTTAATACAAAATAAAAATAAAATAAACAAAAAGTACCATAAACCAATAATTTTTATACTTTTTCCCCACTCACAACACCTTTTTGCTAAAGAAATTTCTATGCAACCCAAAATATATAGATATATAATAGAGGTATACAAACATTTACTGATAATAAATCATAAGGACATTTATTTTAAACAATTCTTTGGTATACATGTTTTTTCACTTATTAAGGTTGAAAGCAAAGTTGCATACTAATAAGATGAACATGTTACTTTATTTTTACATAAATAATTAAATCTTAGTAGAAGATTTCATATTTTCACTGTCACCCAAATTTTTCACAATCCTCATATTCAGTTACTTGACTCCAAATGGGTTTGCAACTTAAGAAACTTTGCCACAGATCATGAAGTAATATCAATACAAAACATATATTCACCAAGAGATAAAACATCCAGATTCTTTAAGGATAAGTTAAGTGAGTTACAGCAAGAAATAGACAGCAAAACTATACTAATGGGGGAACCTGAACTATCCCCTCTATATCATAAACAAATTAGAAGAGCAAGGAATAGTCTACCTGTCAGATCTACATGGAGGGAAGGATTCATGACCAAATAAGAGCTAGAGAGGATTATGAAATATAAAATAAAATATTTTTATTATATAAAGTTTAAAAGCTTTTGAACAAACAAAATCTATGCAAATAATATTGGGAAAAAGCAGAAAGTTGGAAAACAATATTTACAGTAAGTGTCTCTGATTATTAAAGTCTCATTTCTCAAAAGCACAGGGAACAGATTCAAATTTATAAGACCAGAAGCTATTCCCCAATTGATAAATGATCAAAGGATATGAATAGACAGTTTTCACATGAAGAAATCAAAATTATTTATAGGCATAGTAAGAAGTGATCTAAATCATTTTTGATTAGAGTCAAAATTGCATATCAACACAACAATGAGATCCCACTTCACACTAGTTAATATGACATTAAAAAAAAAAGAAAAATGATAAATGTTGGAAAAGATATGGAACTACTATTGGTAGAATTGTGAACTGATCCTATCATTCCGAGAGCAATTTGGAACTATGCCCAAAGGATGAAGAAATTACATACCCTTTAATTCAGCAATGCCACTACTAGGTCAAAGAGATAATAAAAAAGAGAAAGGGACCTATGTAGAGGGCCAGAACTTTGGAGAAGTATACTTGAAACAAGGACATTTACAAGGGGCTACCTCAGTTAATAATGGTTCTCTAGTATACATATACTTAGTACTTAGCATAGTGATATAATGGTTCTCTAGTTCACACACATTCAGTATGCTGTAATTCTGTAATTGTAATAAGGTATTTAAGGACTGAGAAGGACTAGAAATGGGGCATTCCATTTTTGACCATCCTCCTCATGGCTTTCCTGCCTCCTACATTCCAGAAAGCTAGCCTGAACATTACAGACCTACATATAAAAAAAAATTGATGAAAAACTTTTTGTGGTGCCAAATATTGAAAACTCGGGGAATGCCCATCATTGGGACATGACTGAATACTCTGTGGTATATGAATATAAATAGAATAGTAATATACAATAAGAAATGAGCACAGAAAGATTTCCAAAAAATCTGAAAGACCTGATAAACTGATGTAAAGTAAAATGAGCAGAATCAGGAAAACATTGTACAAAGTATCAACAACATTGTGTGATGATCAACTATGTATGACTCAGCTCAACAACACAGTGAGCCAAGAGAAGTATAAAAGACTCATGAAGGAAAATGTTATTCATATCCAGATAAAGAACTAATTAACTCATTGCAGATTGAGTTCCACTTATTTTTTCCCACTTATTTATTTTTTCCCATGGTTTTTCTGCCTTTGATCTATTTTCTTTTTCACAACTGCAATAAATATAGAAATATGTTTTACATTATAGTACATATAAATTTTATCAAACTGCCTACCATTTTCAAAAGAGGGGAGGGAAAATGAGAAAGGAGGGAGGGGAAAAATTTGGGACTCAAAAATCTTATTAAAATTAATGCTAAAAAATTTTCTAGATGTACAACTAGAAAGAAAATAAAATACTATTTAAAAAATTAAAAAGGAGAAAACTAAAGGCCTGAAAGAGGTCAATGTCTTGCCCAGTAATACACAGTTTCAGGCATTAGAGTAGTTTATTCTGCAACACTGTAGTATATTGACATGATATTTTATACATCTATGATATAAACTGTTTTATATATATTATTTGTATTATGTAAATTTATAAACTATGCTCATAGTATATAAATTATATAACTATGATGTACTTTTTGTTAACTGCACTTGTTTCTTATCTCTATACCATACTAAGCTCTACAGGCCAAGGAACATGTTGTAGCTAAGATTTTTATCCCCCAGCACAGGGTCTAGTTGTAGTCATTTAAGTGATTATTGAATAACTAAACTGATAAAAAATTGAAATGAAAGATGATGTAGCAAATGAAAAAGAGAGTCACAAGGAAAGCACTATGGTAGGAAAATTTAAGGAAGAAACTATAGAGGTAAATAGTCCTTTCCCAGCCTTAGCTCCATGTGTTTCCTTTAGGGATGACTCCCAGTTTGCCTATGATACTTAGAAGGGTTGTAACACTAATTCCTCAATAGCTGAGGATAAAAAAGGATTAATGTTAAATAACTTCCTGAACAACTGGCAGAAGAAAAAATGGATATATTATGCATGGGTTTTTTTGTTTTTTATCCATGGGGAAATATTCTTGTTCAAGAGAGAGCCACTGTCTTGTGTTAATATGAGCAGTTACCTGGATTGACTTCTGGAGGGGAGGAGTATGCTATATTGGTACACATCAGTCCAAAAGCATTCCCATTTTTTTAGATGAAAAATGAATAGAAACTCAAGAATAGGGCAAGAGCAATTAATAGAACATCATTTTATTAACAGGGTCATTTTGTTGGCATCATGTTCCAAAACAATAGTCCCAAGGAAAGGAGAGAAACAGGGGTCAAGGGTCTTTAGCTGTTCTGAGCAATGGTTGCCTCAATCCAATCCACATAGTTGCAGACTCTGGTGTAGACACCAGGCTTATTCTTCTGAGCACAGCCATAGCCCCAGGAGACAATACCCTGGAGTTCTCCATTACACACCACTGGTCCACCTGAGTCACCCTAGAGATGGAGAACATAGATGAGTGAGAAGAGGAAAAGGAAGAGATTGCTGCCCATACCATAGTCTGAAGCTTGGGATCATAGACTCAGATTTGGAATAGATCCTAGAGGTCATCCAGTCCAATTTTGGTCTCTACGGTTCTCTAGTCTTTCAAGAATATTACCTGCCCCCCAAATCTTAATGACCATTCCCTTTTAGCCCACCTTCAACTCATCTTGAAGTGCTCTAGAAGATATAGATGAGGACATATTCCTTCTTTTTTTCAGAGACCTTGATATTTCTCCAAATCCTCATCCTTATTGGGCTTAAAGAAAGTGCTGTTTTCTTCTTACAGAAAGTTAAAATCTTACCTGGCAGGAATCCTTGCCACCTTCCAGGAAGCCAGCACAGACCATGTTTTCTGTGATCTGACCAGGATAGGAGGATGTGCATTGAGCATCAGACAGAAGGGGTGCATTCAAACACTGCAGAACATCTGGGTAGTCAGCTGTGAAGAAAATGGGATTGGAGGAGGGTAAGAGTAGCTATCACGTTAGAGAAGAAAGCACAATCTACCTAAGTGTTCAGTCTTAAGAACTGATTTGGTAGAAAGGGACTTGGGAACTTTGGTACACAAAAGAGAAAATAGTTTGTATTTCTCCTTCATCTGAATTCCTATAATTTCTAGAAATTGCTAATGACACATCTCATACTTCTCTGTATGAAGATTATTTGTGTAATTGTTTCATCCCTCCTACTAGACTGCAGAAAGGTAGTGATGCATAATAGACAGAGAAATGCCTTGGAATTATGAAGATATATATTTTAATATTGTTCTGACACATATGGGCTATATGACATGGGGCAGATGACTTAATTTTTTAGTTTTGTATCTAATTCTTTCTGAGAATACTAAGGTGCAGAGAAGAAGCTGTTCTACAATGGTAAAGGGGTCATCTTTTTGTGGCATTCCCTATTTCAATGAAATCACTGATGCAGACTCTCTTTTTATGTTTTTTCAATTATAACCTCCTTCAGGGAAGAATCCAGTTATTCATGGCTATCTGTTTTCCATAGCATACAGCACAATTCTTTCTATATAATAGTCACCTGAAAATGTTGGATAAGTTTATAGACTGGGATAAGATTGTCCTATCCTTAACTCTCACTGAAAATAGTATACTATTATCATGTGTATTTGAAGCATTTGCAGTTTTGACAAATTTAACATGCATCTCTAGAAATACAAAATGGACTTCTGAAAAATTACAAAATGGGTTTCTAAGACAGTTCCCTTTATTTTAGGGCAACTAGATGATGCAGTGGATAGAGTGTCAGTCTTGGAGTAGTAAGTTCCTGTTTTTAAATCTGGCTGATTATAACTACATGAGCAAGTCACTTAATCCTGTTTATCTCAGTTACCTCTTTTTAAAAGTGATCTGGAGAAGGAAATGACAAATCACTTCAGTATATTTGCCAATAAAACCCCAAATGGAGTCATGAAGAGTTAGTCATGACTGAAATGATTGAACACTAACATCCTATATTCCATTTGTAGTATTTTGGGGTGCCTGAAGTAGTAGGTACCAGGAAACATGGAGAATTGTGTGAGCTGATATAAAAAAGTATGAAAACTAATTATATTTAGCATAATAGCTGTTATTTAATATCTAGCATTATACAAAGGACTAAATCAATTTGGGATATATGAAACAAGGCATCTCAGTTTTAAAGCTGGGAAAGGAAATGTTTTGAGACATAAGAGGAAAAACTGGCTGCTTATATAATCTATAGTCATTTAGACCTAGAAAGGACATTTGGAACTATCTAGTCCAACCATTTTTTTTAGCAGATCAGTAAACTGTCTCAGAAAAATAAGGTGATTTGTCTAAAGTCATAAAGAAAAGGGACTTTCAGACCTATTAATTTGCATGATCCTCTGCCTCTAATTCAACATTTCATTTATATTGGAGGACCAAACAGAGTCAAGAGGGAGTCAGAACTTTGTGTAAGCTCTCAAAGCTAATAAATTTAGGAGATGAACCTCAAATCAAGGTTTTCTTCAGTCTGCTTTCCACCCCATCATCCAGTTTACTTTTTATTCTTCAAAATGGTACAACAATTTCATGCTATTTAGAGGCTAGAGGCTATGTTAGAAACAATTGAATCATGTCTAAAGTTTGGTCATTTCAATTATCTTTGAGTCGTTGTGACCCCACTTGGGGTTTTCTTGGCAAAGTGTTGAAGTGGTTTGCCATTTCCTTCTCCTGCTCATTTTCCAGATGATCAAACTGAGGCAAATGGGGTTAAAGTGACTTGCTCAGGATCACACAGCTAGTATCTGAGGCCAGATCTGAACTCAGGAAGATAAGTTTTCCTAATTCCAAGCCTAGTACTCTACCCTCTATACCACCTTGCTGCCAACAAAAGAGGGAGAGCTAGCTTTGTCTAAATTGACAGGTGTTAGGGTAGAGAAGGGAGCTGAATAAGAGATGAAGTTAGAATGCCATAATAAAAGAAATAATTAGAGAATGTTATCTGTATCTTATAACTTAACTATTAAATGTTTCTGGATATCATGTTGACTAATTTTGCTCTTTTCCTAAATTCTTAGAAAGTTTCTTCTTTCCAACACTTTGACATTTAATGGTAAGTGCAAAGTACTGGGGATGTATCCAGGAGGTAGGCTACTGTTAATGGGATAGTCAAAAGAAATGAAAATTTTGGGAAAGTGGCTTTGGAGTATTTCTATGTTGGTTGTTGTCAGCAACCAAGAAATATTTTCCCCCTGGGATCCCAGAGATCAGGAAGGGAGAGGAAAGGTACAGGCATAGTATAAATAAAAATAAGAAGGGAGAAACTGATTTAAAGTTAGTGGAGATGTGTTGATCTAATGCAAAAGTAAGGGACAGGGCAAAGCTACTCACCACCAAAGCTTGCCATGTTGCCCCAACCAGAGATGAGACACTCAGTGCCTGCAGGTGCACAGGTTTTGGGCAGAGAAATGGTAGCCACACGAGAGTTGAGGACAGCTGGGGTTTTCAGCTTGATCAGCATGATGTCATTATTCAGGTTACGGCTGTTGTAGTTTGGATGGCGGATGATCTTTTCGGCATCGATGAACTGTTCATTTCCCTCAAGGACCTCAATGTTATGCTCTCCCAGTCTCACCTGCATTCGGCTGATGAAGACAATTTTTTTTCAGTGTTGGATGTGACCACTAAAGGTACTCTCTTCTAAGAACTGGATAGACTTTGTACCTAGAATTCTGTACATCTTAGATCATTTTAAATGTAGAGTTTCTTGTTTATTTTTCATTCTCAAAGAGGACCATGACATCAAGGAGGTGATGCCATGATATGCAAGTGAATTGGATTTAAGTGAGGGAGAGCTGTTCAAAGTTACTTGCCTCATTTTCCCCTCCAGAGCCATCTGGGTCCAGTGACAAGATATAGGTTAAGATGACTGGAGATGGCCTTATATGAAATGGGAGACCTATGTCTTTTTAAGCTAAAGTTTTTAACATGTCTTAGTTTTATTGTCAGCTCCCATTCACTGATATGGAATTATGTGTGTGTGTGTGTGTGTGTGTGTGTGTGTGTGTGTGTGTGTCCAGCACTGACTATAATCCTGCTCTAGGTGGACATGTAGGAAGTGGATATTGCAAAAACCTGCTGGCTTTTTGCCTTCATGATAGGGTGTTATAGAGGAACAAAACATTATTCCTAAGCATTTGAAAGCTGTGCTTTATTCCTAACTCTGGGTTTTTGCTTACTCTGTATCACTCATTTTCAGTCATGTATCACCACGTTTAATTTATGAATCACTCTATTCCCATTCTATTCTTATATCCACTTCTTTTTATTTCAGTCTGAAGTTTGGATCATGAGTCTAACTTCTTGGAATTTCTGCCTTTCACCCCAAATTGCATGCATTTTCCTCCATGAGGTCTCCAAAAGCTACCATAATTAACTGGTTGTAGAACCCACCCTGGGGCCAGCACCAGTTCTGTCACTTACGATTTGTAGCAATGAGCAGCTGACACCACCCACTGTTCATTGATGAGGGAGCCACCACAGAAATGGTAACCAGAATTTAGGGACACCTGGTAGGGGAGGCTGTTCTCACAGGTGTAGCCCCCGACGATCTTGTCATCATCATCAGTGGAGAAAGCAACTTGGTGGGGGGAGAAATTTGGAGAAGGGAATTTAGTAGTATGTGAAGCCTAAGCCCTAGGAATGCTTTCTAGAATTTGTCTTCTACAAAACCCCTCCCAAGTATGGAGATCACTGCAATTATGACCAGGGTTAACATAATCAATAGCTTTATTTTCCTATCTACATTTCCCTCTGTTTCTATTTCTTTGTCTTTGTCTCTGTTTCTCTTCTTGCTTCTTTCCCTACATTTGTCTCCATTTTTATCTCTCTCTTTCTCTATTTCTTCCTCTGTCTCCATCTTTCTATCTTATAATTTCCACCAAACTGCATTCTCCATTTCACTCTACCTTATCTTACCAGGCTCTTTTACATTCTATCTCCTAGGTTAAAAACAGAGAGAAATATTATTTTCACATGTAGTAGAATAAATCAAGTGTCATTAATTATGCATCTACTCTTGTTAATCTGGAGGACCCAAAGATAAAAAATGATTTTTTTCCTTCAGAAGCTCACATTTCAATACTATAAATGTGATTCTGTCCCTTCCCTTCTCCAGTCTCTTCTTTTCTTCCTCATTCCCTGTTTTTTCTCTTATCTTTGACTCTATTGTTTTTTGACTTCTAGTTTTTTAAAACTTATTCCTGTTTCCTCCCTTCTTAATTTGTTCCCCTTGAAGTTTCATTTCTACACATTTCCAGGTCTATTACTGCAGGGAGAGGCTTGATTAAGAGAATATCCTATAGTTGTGCATACTGGGGACAAAGAAAGGTGAATGAAGTAAGAAGGGGATTTGATAAGGGAAACTAGAAGAGGATGGCAGATGAAGAGAGAACTAGACAGATATAAGGGTGGGATGGGGGAAGAGCAGTGATGAAAGGAGAAGACAGAAGAATAAATTAAAAGAATGACTAGCATGTTCTATAGGCCAAAGGCATCAAGGGACAACATAAAGTGATTAGGAGGGCTCACCAGCTGCTCCAACGAGAGCCAGGATCAACAGAGGGTTCATGTTGGCAGGATGTGGTTGAATTTTCAATGGAGTCACTCAGCTTTTTATATTCTACCAGTAGATGTTTGTAAAGCAAAAGGTCACCTCATACCCCACTTCCACTCCCCACACCTGCCACTTTTCCCTTTCTTACCATCTTGTATCAGTTCTCATATTTTTAGCCTTTTCATAGATAAATAACTTTTTAACGATAAAGAAATTTCCATGGGCATTCCAAGTTGATGCCTGTGAGAATTTACTGAGATGGAGAAAATGGGACTTTGTAAATAAGGTAATTGAAGGTTTTTCTCGTGTTCTACACACTTGCGGGATAAACTTCTGGTGATAGGGAAGTTTTGAAGACGAAGGAAGAAAAAGAGAAAAAGGAAAAGAGTGCAGCAATGTCTTGTCTCTCCACTCTACAAGCCTAATATCTTAGTATTAAATTGGTTTGGGGGAATAACCATATTTGAACAAACTAGGAAGGAAATGGGATTTCAGGTTACTAATAGATTCTTTCATTCAGGGCTCTTGGAGGCTCCGTAAGTCCCTTTGTTCTTATTTCTAACACTAAACATAAGAAATATTCTTCTAGGACAAATGCCAAATCTTGAAGAAATAAGAACCAAAGTTGAATGGACTTTAGAAAATACTACCAGGCCTAATTAGGAATCTCAACTTGAAAGTTCAAGTGTTGTGTGTCTGAGGGTGAGTGACATATAATAACAAATTTGAATAAATTTAATCAAGTCTTCATAACAGTAATTCAGATTGGGAAAAGTAGGAAAAATGGTTTTCAAAGAACTGATGTTTATTACAAGTTTATAAAGCAGCATCTAGCTGCCATTACTGAATTCAGGTCTCTAGGACTATATGAATGGCATACCATGATTTTAAAAGAACATTTGATTACAGTGGCTAAATTATTCTCAATGATATTTAGAAAATCATAGCAAATGAAAGGAAATGGGAGAGAAAAGCAAAAATTTTTATTATTTTCCAAAAAAAGTGAAGAAGGTAGATCAAATTATAGGCCAATGAGAAATTCAATTACTAAAAAATTCTAGAAGGCATTGCTAAACAATGATTTTTAAAAGTGGCAAACACATTCAGCCAGCATAGTTTTCTCTCAAAATATATATTATACTAGTTTTATTAGGTTGTTTTTGTTGGGTTTTGTTATTGTTATTGTTTAAGGGTGGATTGTAGCTTGAATAATTATGAAAAAAATCACAAAGGATACCGAGATTTTAACAAAATATTTGGCAATGTCTTTCAAGCAATGATACCATATACCATCAGGTGAATAAAATAGAAATAGGTGGACTACAGAATTTGGCTAGATGATAAGTGGCTTTAGAACTTGTGATGACTGCGTATTTTAAAATCATCCGGAGTCAGGAATTCAGGTTAGGGGAAAATCGTCAATCTTTATTCTTAGTGAAGATGAAGAAGGATCGAAGGTGAAGGGGAATCGGAGGTGAAGGGGGATCGGAGGTGAAGGGGGGTCGTGATAGCATGTGAGCAGCTATGTCAAGAAGCCAGCCAGCAGTCTCTCTTTTTCGCTTCCCTCTCTGCTCCCCTGCCTCCACCACCAAAATTGTCATTTCCTATACAACACATCAGGACTTGCACAAAGAGTGGGCGGGGGCCATTCTTTCTCCAAGCATATATATTAATAGAGTAAGGTGCAATTACTATTTGGCCTCACATACTTGGGATCTCAGTGCATCAACTCAAGCCTCAGCCCATTACAAGAACTAAATAAAGATCAAAGTTGAGAGATGCTCTTTAATGGAGCACATTAGAGCTCTGTCTTTGGTTGTATTTGATTTTTTTTTTCAAAGATCTGAGTAAAAGCACATGTAATACATGTTCCCATTTTATTCCTTCTGGGTTTACATAGCAAGATTCAGTCTTAGAAGCATTTCTAAAAATATCTTTGGTCTCATGACATTACCCAGGGTAAACTTTGAAACCCTGGAATATTGGCTTATTTGACCCTCCTACTCCCCAACAGGGTCTTTTCTAGGAACTTCAGAATGTACTTATATTTGGATTTCTGCAAATATAAATGTCATCAGTTTGTTTTCAGAAAGAAACACAATGTAATTCTCGAATTAATAATAAATATAGCACACAAAAAATAAAATTTTATTTTGCCCCACAGAAAATATAAAACAGATGAAGGACTCATTGAAATTCATAAACATTCAAGCTAATTCTCTTGTGCTCCTCTGAGCCTCAAATCTCCAGTGAAGATATATATGTGTTGCTTCATTTTTATAATGTCATACTGTAGTTGAGATTTTATTTGATGGGAAACTGCTGGGTTCTTAGAATGACAATCCTCTTCTCAATGGAGAAGTACAAACAACTAATTTGCAATAATTATATAGCAAAAGGTCTATGTTGTGTCTGGCCTTTGTTACCAGCAATAACCTCTCTGTAGAGGTTATTGCATTTTTTTATTTCCAAGAGTGTTGTTTTTAGAATTTAAGTCAATCTTTCCCTCTTCTCTTTGGGAAACTTTGTCTAGAGATTTGTATTGCTTTACTGTTATCTCTGGTTTTACCATCTCTGGAGACCATATAGATCATCATATAATCTTTTTCTTGTTGTTTACAATATTATTTTGGTTCAACTCACTTTACTTACATAAATGCATGTGACTTTCTCCAAGCCTTTCTAAAATCATTCTGCTTATCTTTTCTTATAAACCAGTGGTAATCCATATCATTCATGTCCCATAACTTAAAGAGCCATTCTCCAACTGATGAGCATCCACTCAGTTTCCAGTTCCTTGTTAATATAAAAAGAGATTCTAACAAACCTTTTTGCACATGTGTGAAAATGTTTTTATGATCTTTTTGGGATGCAGATCCAATGGAGACACTGCTGGATCCAAAGGTAGGCACAGATTGATAGTTTTTTTGGGCATAGTTCAAAATTGTTCTCCAGAATGGTTGAATTAGTTCACAATTCCATCAACAATATAATAGATCTCAGTTTTCTGGCATCCCCTCCAACTTTTATCATTATCTTTTCATTAATGTTAGCCAATCTGAGGTGGGTAGTGGTACCTCAAGATTGTCTTAATTGGCATTTCTCTAATTAATAGTGATTTTCTGCATTTTTTCATGTGACTAGAAATGGCTTTAATTACTTCATCTGAAAATTGTTCATATCCTTTGACTATTTATCAACTGGAAAATGGCTTATGTTCTTATAAATCTGAATCAATTATCTATGAATTTTAGAAATGAGTTCTTTATTGGAAACTTTGGATGTAAATTCCCCCCCCCCCCAGTTTTCTGCTTTCCTTCTAATCTTGGCTGCATTGATTTTGTTTGTACAAAAATAATTAATTTAATATAAACAAAATTATCCATTTTGCATTACATAATGTTTTCTAGTTCTTCTTTGGTCAGGAAATCCTTTCTTCCTCATTGATCTGAGAGGTAGCCTATAGCTTTTTCTCCTAATTTGCTAATAATATCATCCTTTGTGTAAATCATAAACCTATTTTTAACTTTATCTTGGTATCCTGTTTGTTAGGTGTTGCTTAGTACCTGGTTGCTGCCATACTATTTTTCAATTTTTCCCAGTAATTTTTGTCAAATAATGAGTTCTCATTCCAGAAGCTGTAATCTTTTGGCTTATGCAACACTAGATTACTATAGCCATTGACTACTGTGTCTTGTGAATTCAAACTAGTCCACTGATCCATTACTCCATTTCTTAACCAGTACCAAATGCTTTTGATGATTGCTGCTTTATAATATAGTTTTAAGTCTGGTACAACTAGGCCACCTTTATTTGCATTTTTAATTGATTCTCTTGAAATTCTTGATCTTTTATTCTTCCAGGTGAATTTTGTAATCATTTTTTTCCTAGCTTTTAAGTAATCTCTTGGCAGTTTGATTGGTATAGCAATGAAAAAGCAGGATAATTTAGGTTCAGTTGTCATTTTTATTATGTTAGCACAGCCTACTCATGAGGACTTAATATTCTTCCAATTTTTTAGATCTAATTTTATTTGTGTAGAAAGTGTGTTGTAATTGTGTTAATATAGTTTCTTACTTTGAATTGGCAGATAGACTCCCAAATATTCTATCTATATTATCGAAAGTTATTGTAAATGGAATTTCTCTTTCTATCTCTTGCTGCTGGACTTTGTTGTAACATATAGAAATGACATTGATTTATGTATATTTACTGTGTTTTCTTCAACTTTGCTAAAGTTGTTAATTTTTCTAATTGTTTTTTAGTTGATTCTCTGGGATTCTCTAAGTATATAATCATATCATCTGTAAAGAATAATAATTTTATTTCCTCATTGTCTACTTTAATTTTCTAAATGTTATTTTCTTCTCTTATTGCTAAAGCTACCATTTTGAATATTGAATATTAATGATGATAGTGGGCAAAGTTGTTTCATTCTTGATCTTATTGGGAATGCTTCTAGTTTATCACCATTACATATGATGCTTGCTGATGGTTTTTAGATAGATGCTACTGATTATTTTAAGGAAAACACCATTTATCCCTATGCTCTTTAGTGCTTTTAACAGAAATATTATTGGATTTTGTGAAATGCTTTTTCTGCATCTATTGATGTAAACATATGCTTTCTGTTAATTTGGTTATTGATATAGTCAATTGTGCTAATCATTTAAGTAATATTGAACCACTGCTGCATTCCTGGTATAAATCATATTTGTTCATAATGTATTACCCTGGCGATAAGTTGTAATTTCTTTGCTAATATTTTATTTGATATTTTTGCATTAATTAATATAACCTAATATTCATAAGGGAAATTAACTTTCTTTCTCTGTTTTGACCCTACCTGGTTTGTGTATTAGCACTATATCTGTTTCATAAAAGGAATGTGGTAAGACTCCTTCTTTCCCTATTTTCCCAAATAGTTTGTATAGTATTGGAATTAATTGTTCTTTAAACTTTGGTAGAATTCATATGTAAATACATCTGTCCCTTGAACTTTTTTCTTAGGGAGTTTATTAATAATTTGTTCAATTTCTTTTCTAAATGGAACTATTCAAGTAATTTATTTCCTCCTCTGTTTATCTGTAAGTTTGTAAATATTCATAAATTTCATTTAGATTCTCAGATTTATTGGCATACAGTTGGGCAAAATAGTTGCTAATTATTGCTTACATAACCTCCTCATTGGTGGTAAGTTCATCCTTTTCATTTTTTGACACTGGCAATTTGATTTTCTCCTTTACTTTTTCTAACCAAATTAACTAAATTTGTTTTTTTACAAAAACAACTCTTAATTTTATTAGTTCAACAACTTTCTTACTTTCAGTTTTATTAATATTCCTTTTGATTTTCAGAATTTTAAATTTGATATTTAATTGGGTGTTTTTAATTTGTTTTATTCTAGCTTTTTTAGTAGCATGTCCACTTCATAGGTCTTTTCTTTCTCTATTTTATTCAAGTAAATATCTAGAGATATAAAATTTCCACTAAGAATTGCTTTGACTACATCCCATAAATTTTAAGGTGTTGTCTCATTATTGTTATCCTCTTAGTTAAAATTATCCATTGTTTCTATGATTTGTTGTTTCACCCACTCCTTCTTTAGGATTAGATCATGTAGTGTCCAATTAATTTTGATCTATTTTTCCCCTGTCTCTTTATTATATGTAATTTTTATTATATCATGATCTGAAAAAGCTGAAATTACTCTTTCTGCCTTTCTGCATTTGATTTTGATAACACATGGTCAATTTTCATGTAAATTCCATGTATTACAGAGAAAAAAAGTATATTCCTTTCTGTCCCCATTCAATTTTCCCCAATGATTTATAATATCTAATTTTCTAAAGTTCTATTAACCTCCTTGACTCCTTTCTTGTTTATTTTGAGGTTCAATTTACCTGATTCTGATAATGTGAGATTGAGATCACCCACTCCTATAATTTTGCTGTCTATTTCTTCTCGCAACTCTCTTAACTTATCTCTATATGGATGCTATATATCCACTTGCTACATATCTGTTTATTATTGATTTTACTTCATTATCTATAATACCCTTTCAAAGATGAAGATTACTTCCTTATCTCTTTTAATTAGATCTGTTTTTGCTTTTGCTTGATCTGAGATGTGGATAACTACCCCTGCCTTTTTCTTTTTTTTTACTTCAACTGAAGCATATAGATTCTGTTCCAGTCTTTTACCTTCACTCTGTATGTGTCTCTGTTTCAAAGGTGTTTCTTATAAACAACATATTGTAGAATTTTGGCTTTTAAACCACTCTGCTATCTGCTTCTGTTTTATGGGAGGATTCATCCCATTTACACTCACAGTTAAAATTACTAACTCTGTATTTCCCATCTATTTTCTCCAACTTACACTTTTTTAATTTTCTTTCCCCCTTTCCCTCCTCACTGCTTCTGATTACATTTCCATCAATCTGCCCATTCTCTACCCCTTTCTTATTCCTTTCCCCGTCTAATTCTGCTCTCCTTTCTATTAGCCTTCCTCTTTCCTTTGCCCTTTCCCTTCCTACTTCCCTATAAAATTTTCTATATCAAATCAAATATGTATGATATTTCTTCTTTGAACCAAAACTGATGAGATTAAGATTCAAACAATGTTCACCCTTCTCCCTCTTTTCTCTGAACTGTAGTAGGTGTTTTTTGCCTCTTTATGTAATGTAATTTACCCCATTTTACCTCCCTTTTCCTCTTTTTCCAGTACAATCCCTTTTCCACCATTAGTTTTTTTTTTTAATATAATAACAGTAAAGTTAAATCATACTTATACTCTCTAAGTGTACTCCTAACAAAATTGAGATTCTTAAAGTACAGGTGTGACCAGGTTATTATCCTGATTGATAAGCTCCAGTGAAACTCTTCCTCCTATAGCTCAAATACAAATTCTCCTGTTTGCTATTTGAAACCCTTCCCATCCTAGTTGTAACATACCTTTCTGGTTTATTATGCATTACTTCCCTTCATGCATTCTTTAGCAAGTCAATTGCTTTCCTTGCTATTTCTCATTCATGATAGTCTATCTCCTGTCTTTGTACTGTGGCTCAAGCTGTCCCACAAGCCTGAAATGCTCTCTTCTTTTTTCACCTTAGAATTTTCTTAGTATCCTTACTTTCTGCCAAAGTGCAATTCCAAGCAATACCTCCTACAAGAAGCTTTCTTCATCTCAGCCTTCAACTGAAATAATATTTTCTTTTTGTTTCTTCCCATGAAGAAATAAAGATAAGCATCACATGGAAAGAGCAATGCAAAGGTGCCTGATGAATGTGCACAAGCTGCAAGGAACTCTGAAGAATAACAGGAGTAAAGAATGTCATCAATAAAGTGTATATCAGAAAGAAAAAAATATAATGACAATGTACCTGTGATGAGAACTAGGAAAAAAAGATGGAAAAGTCTCCACCACTTTTCTTTCCAGAAACCATGGTTCTGATCATTACATTATCTGATCCCTTGAAGACCAAAAAGCAAAGAACAAAAACACACTTAGAGAATGATGATGCCAGAGAGAAAATGCTCTATAGATGACCTGGTCACATCTTTTCATCCCTGCCGTACTCCTCAGCAGGCATACTTCTCACAAGCAGAGGATGATACATACAAATATTGAGTAAAAGACCTTAACTCTCATTGTACTTTTCCCAAGAGGAGTTACCAAAGAAAATTTTTGGTCCAGAATATGACAATTGGATCCACAATGTGCAGCCACACTGAAATCTTACCTGGCTTCTGTGTTTATAATAAATAATAATAATAATAACAATATATCACATGATAAATAATAACCCACAAACATTCTACACTTCCTGATATGCATAGAGTATATTAAGCAATGGTGCACCAGCTTCTTGCCTTCTTCTTCACTCACATAATTACCCAGACTTATGGGAATAAAGAGTAGAAGTGCTAATGCAATAAGTCCATACAACAGATCCATCTATTTTTCTTGCATTCGTTTCTTTCCTTCCTCTGTCTTTGATAAGGCAAAATTGTTTCTAGTGTATATTCTCAGCAAATTTGATTGTATTTTTTTTTGTCTCTAAATCCTGCTGAGCTTTATTCACATATTATCATTCACTCTAACTTCCAACAAGAGAATACACTGCATTCACTCTGCTTGCCCATTTCAAATCCCCCTAGGCCACTGTCATCACAAATGTTTTCCCTTCTCCAAGGAGTCTCTTCCATCTCCTACTTTGCTCTAGGAGGTAATGGCATATTCAGAATTGTTTCCTTTAATATTTCACTCCAAATACCTTCAGTGTTAGTGTATTTCTTCTGAAATGACCTCCCATTTTTCCTGTCTATACCTTGCATATACATAATTATATGCATGGTTATCTCCCCCAATAGAATGTGAACTCTTTAAGGACAGGGATGATCTTTTAGTCTTCCTTGGTATCCTCAGTGTTTACACAATCTCGGTCATATAGTAAGCAATGTAGTAAACGTTTGTTGACTTGTTGACTTAAATGATCATATAAAAGAAATATTTTGATAAAACTAATACCAGTAATAAAAAATTAAAACACTGGAGGATAGAATCATGAGCCAAAATATCTTGACAGGGTAGACTATTGAGACACATAATAATATGAAATTTAAGAAAAAAAATTCTATATGCTTATAAGGGCAAAAAATTGACTTCAAACAAAATATATGAGAGAGGTATAATGAAACAGACAGTAATTCCTCTGTAAAAGTTTCTAATGTTTTAATGATCTAGAAGTTCAGTATGGCTCAGGTGTTTTACATGATAGCTAAGAAATTTAATGTGCACTTGACTCCATTAAAAGAGGCATGGACTACAGGACAATGGAGCCAACAGTCTTGCTTTACTATGAACTCTTAAAGACCTTGTCTTCCAATGTTACGTCTAATCCTGAGCAACATTTTAGATCTGACATTAGATGGAACATTAGAACTCTCAAATTACAAAGAGTGGGCAGGTGGAAAAGGGCAATTCACCTTATTTTCCTTGGTCCCAGAAGACAAAATTAGGAAACTAGTGTGGAAATTAGAAAGAGGTAAATTTAGTCTTAATGTAAGTAAAAATCTTCAAATGCTTATAGTAAATCTATCAATAAATAAATACTTATTAAAAGCCTGTTCTGTGACAGTACTCACAAAGCACTATACAAATGTGCAATGATGTTCAGAGGGATGCAGAGGGCTAGATAATCACTTTTTTAAAATATGTTGGACAAAGGTCTCTTTTTTATGTGTGAGTTGAACAGAACTTTACCAGTTGAAAGAACTCTCTGTCAGTACAAAATTCACTATTTATTGGATGCATTTTCACTTGAAGATTTAAGTTGATGGATAAAAGTCATTGATATAGAATTGTTAGTGTCATCTCAATACCAAGTATTAATGTCTGATCTCTGTCCTCTCACTACAACTTTCATTTATAACTTCTTCTCTCAAAAACATGTGCATAGGGACTCACCCAACTCTGTTGCACATATAGCACAAGAGTCTTTTACACTATCAAGTTTAAGAGCAATACATTTTCTCCAAGTTCTGAGTAGGTGGCCTAGTAGGTAGTCCAAAGAACTCTAAATTTGGACTTGAGAGAATGGATTTCTAGCCCAGCTTTTCCCCTCTGATTAGCTATATATTCACCTCTTGGGATTTTAGTTTCTTTATCTATAAAGTGAAGTAGGATTCCTAACTCCAAAATTATATTATTTTCTTTTTTTTATTATTACAGCTTTTTATTTACAAGATATATGCATGGGTAATTTTTCAGCATTGACAATTCAAAACCTTTTGTTCCAACTTTTCCTGTCCTTCCCCCCACTCCTTTCCCTAGATGGCAGATTGACTAATACATGTTAAATATGTTAAAGTATAAGTTAAATACAATATATGTATATATGTCCAAACAGTTATTCTGCTGTACAAAAAGAATCAGACTTTGAAATAGTATACAATTAGCCTGTGAAGGAAATCAAAAATGCAGAGGGATTGGGAATTCTATGTAGTGGTTCATAGTCATCTCCCAGAGTTCTTTCTCTGAGTGTAGCTGGTTCAATTCATTACTGCTCTATTGGAACTGATTTGGTTCATCTCATTATTGAAGAGGGCCACATCCATCAGACTTGATCATCATATAGTATTGTTATTGAACTATATAATGGTCTCCTGGTCTTGCTCATTTCACTCAGTGTCAGTTCATGTAAGTCTCTCTAGGCCTTTCTGAAATCATCCTGCTGGTCATTTCTTACAGAACAATAACATTCATATACCACAAATATAATATTATTTTCAAACAAAACTTTGAGGAGACCCTGAGTACCGGAATTCTAGTTCCCCTCCAAGCTTTGTTTTTAAATCCTTGACTGCTTTGCATATATTTGGAGTTGTGGGAGCAAGAAATAACACAAGTGGATGCCACATAGGGCCATTAATTAGTATCTCAGAGTCCAATGTCTGATTAAATCTCAGAGCTGAGAAATCATCTTGCAGTGGGTATCATTTCCAATTCATCATAGTTTCATTTAGGGTTAGGTAAATCTTGGATACAGATTGGAAATTTTTGCTTTATAGAGGTCCAAACTTTATCTTCCCAGCTATAGTATCAGGCTCCTTCCTGATTTGTATCCTACCTTCTTTTTCCTTTTCCTCAACAAAATGAAAATACTGGAGTCACCTAGAAGTTGAAATGCAACTCAGGGACACCTGACCACAGGGACAGAATATAAAGTGACACTAAGAACAAGGTCTGGGACATGACAATGTATATTGGCATCCACAAGATGGATCAGCAAGACCCAAAGTTGGAATTTGAACCTTATCTGCTATTCAGTTAATATCAGTAGCTTAGACAGAAGACAGATATCTGAGAGATGCAATGTCTTTTAGAAAGAGCAAAATTTTTTTCTCCTAATCCCAAAATCTACAATATAAACCAGACAGTTATATAATCTCAGCATGGCACTGATAAAAATGTCAACAGAAAAGGTGAAGTAGTTCATCTTGACCTAGCTCTATACCAATCTAAGAAAAGGAAATGATATTTTAGGAAGACATATGGACAACCTCTTCAGCACTGTTGAGCTTTAGAAGAAGTTACGAAAGGTTCTTTCTGGACTTTGAATTCCTCTCTGAATGGATGAAAGAGATATTGATCTCTTTCTAGAGCCAGCCAGGTAGTAACAACAAAAGGAGCTCTGCTGGCTTTGTCAAATGAAGAGGTTCTTGCATTTTATTTTATACATGACTACATGATTCTGAAAAGAGTTTATAGGTTTCGCCAGGTTGCCAAAGGGGTGTATGACACAAGAAAGATTAAGCACCCTACCCCAAAGCAGCAAAACCCAATAACAACTATTTCTATTCCCACTGAGTTTGGTCAGTTCTTATACATTTGACCCTTAAAGAGAAATGATCCTAAATAGTTTGTTTTACTTTTTGTTACTGAGCAGCCTGATGGTGCAGTGAGTGGAGAGAACACCAAGCCTGGAGATAGGAAGACCTGAGTCAAATCCAGCCTCAGACATTTATTAGCAATGTGACCCAAACAAGTCACTTAACCCTGCCTCAGTTCCTCATCTGTAAATGAGCTGGAGAAGAAAATGGGAAACTTTTCCTGTACTTTTGTCAAGAAAATTTCAAATGGGGTCACAAGGACTAAAACATAGCTGGAAAATTACTAAACAACAATCTAGGGAAGAAAATGGGAAATCATTCTAGTATCTTTGCAAAGAAAATCCCAAATAGGGGCCAAATCTGGTCTCAGACACGTACTGGCTGTGTGACCCTGAACTGGTCACTGAACCTTGTTTCCCTCAGTTTCTTCATCTGTAAAATGAGTTGCAGATAAAAATGGATCTTTGCTAAGAAAACCCAAGAGCAGGAAATAACAGAAATGACATAACAACAACTTTATATTACAATTGCCAACTTCAACCAATATTTAGTGTAAGGAGAACAATAAATTTTGTTAAGGGTGAGGGCAAAGATAATCCATAGTTTCTATTCTTCTCTACCTAGAAATTTGAGTGGAAGATAAAGGACTCAATGGCAATAAGATTTTAGGAAGGGGATTTAATCTCCTCAACAAAAATTCACTGAATTTTAGATTTCTCTAAGAAGAAATTCTGGGAATCATAGACCTGATTTTCAACTCACCTTGAGTTTAAAAAACATATTAAAAATAAGTTTCAAAAAAGAAAAAAAAATGCCTCCTGGGGATATCAAACTGAAGCTATCAGAATTCTCCTCCTATGAAGAAAGAAGCAATCTAAGAGTCATCCTCAGCTTCCTAACTCTTCCTAACCCAACATGTCAATAACTTGATAAGTCCTGGTAATTCCAGCCAGAATATCTTGCATACATTCTTTCCATTCACTTACTCATAGAGATATCACTCTTGCTCAAAGCTCTCACCCTAAGTATTGCAATAGATTCATATTGATTTCCCTGCTTCCAGCTTCTTCCTTCTCCAATCCCTTCTCCATATAGTTGCTATATCATTCATATCCCATAACTTATTCAGACATTCCCAAACTGATGGGCATCCACACAATTTCCAGTTCCTTGCCACTACAAAAGGGGATGCATCAAACATTTTGCACATGTCGGTCCTTTTCCCTTTTTAATGATCTTTTTTGGGATTCAGACCCAATAGACACAATTGCTTCAAAGAGTAAGCATACGTTGACAGACCCTTTGGGCATAGTTCCAAATTGCTCTCCAGAATGTTTGAATCAGTTCATTACTCCACCAACAATGTATTAGAGTCTGTTTTCTCACATTTCTTCCAACATTTATCATTATCTTTTCCTGTCAAACTGAAAAGGTATGTAATGGTAACTCATAGTTGTTTTAATTTGCATTTCTCTAATCAAGAGTGATTTAGAGAATTTTTCACATGACTAGAAATGGTCTTAATTTTTTTATCTGAAAGTTGTTTGTTCATATCCTTGTATTATTTATCCATTGGAACACACAAAATTTTATTAAGAAATGCATCAAACAAATTAGGATGGAGAGAGATGTTGTTAAGAGGGAGGATAATATCAGGGAAGGAATAGTTCCAAGTACAACAGACATTCTAATCCTGAAGGAGAAATTAAAAGAAAAAAAAAAGAAATGAAAGCAAAGAACTAGAATCCAATGGGATGCCCATCAATTTTAAATAGCTGAACAAATTGTTTTATATGAATGTTATGATAGCTAACACAAGGATACAACAAATAAGCAAATTTAAAGTATTTGTTGAAGGAGACAGAATTAGATAGTAATTCCTATGAAAAAGAAATATGGTTTAATAAACTTGAAGGTCCATATGAGTCAAGAGTAAGGTAAGCTGCAATTTAAAAAAATATATGGTGGCCTGGACTAAAAGTGATGGAACTTTCAATGGACTGTCTTTAACTCTGAACACCATACTTTAGACCAGATATTTGATGGCCATGATAGATTTCTTCAAATATTTAAAGAGTTCTTATGTACAAAAAGGATTATGTTTGTTATATATAATTTCAGATGATAGATTAGGAGCCAAGGATAAAAGTTTCAGAAATAAAAATTTAAGCCTTATGTAAAATAATGTAAAATAGTAAAAGAAATTTAATACACCTTATTATTAATGCCAAATCTTCCATTAAATAGCTCTATAGACCTGAATAAGTTATTATCCTAATGAATGTCAGTTGAACCATCTGTACAATGATGTGATTGAATTAGATGATCAACAAACAACTAGGCAGCACAATGGATAGCTGAACCTGTAGGCTGTAGTGTGCTTTCTAGAGTCCCCAAATTGGGGTGACAAAAATGTATGGTTGCTTTCTAGAGCCCCCATGCTGGGGTGCTAAAATATATCTCTCTGGAGGACCTTGGGCCCAGCCCGAGTTTTTTGGTCTTAGTGGAGGAGTGATGAAGGCAGGAGACCCATGAGGATGGTTAAAGATGGAGTCCATTTATTTCAGGTCCTCTCAGCCCTTAAATACCTTAGTAGGATTACATCACTCTAGCACACTGAGTATGTGCCAGCTATAGAATCATTACATTACCATATCACACTGTGCAAGTGCTAATAGCACCCTGCTATTGATATGTAAATGCCTCTTACTGTAAGTATCCCTTGCTTCAAGTAGAACACAAGTGGTCATGCTCTCCCTGACTTCTCAGGAAGGCTGAGAACCCTTAGGAGAGATGGGGAGCCAAACCAGACATTGTCAGCAGGTCAGCCCTCTGGGCTGAAAGGTCTTATACCTTACCCAGAGCTCCCCCACTATCTGTGGCCCTCTACAGTAGTCTATAAAATCAGCATTCAAATCTAGCTTTAGAGGCTTACTGTATGATTTTGGACAAGAGACTTGACTTCTGCCTGCCTCAATTTCCTCATCAATTAAAAAAAAAAATAATGGTATCTTCTTTCCAGAGTTATTGTGAGGATAAAATGAGATAATATATGTAAATACCAGCTATTATCATTTCTAAGGACTTTAACAACTATAAAACTTTATGTTTTTCAAAGTATTTATTTAGAACATACTAGGAGTTCCTTCTTGCTTCAGTCTCCAGGAAAAGTTTATCTAGTTTGAAAGCATTCAATCCCATATATTTACTCCAGCAAAAACATTAAATTTGTGCTAGATTGAGCAATGACCAAGAAATTAAATGAAAACTATAACAAGTGATTTCTACCCCCAGAATTTTACAAATATAATAGATTTATATCTACTCTAAACCATAGTTCACTAACTTTAAATAATCCTATAAAGGAAACCATTATTTCAAAGCACATCTCCTGGATAAAGTAGCCTAGTGAGAAGAATAGGAAAATAATGTTTTGCCTATAAATCTGGGTCACAGTCTTAGAGGCAAATATCTCTCTTTGGAAGAAATTTAATAGGAATTATACATAAAGAGAAGAGAGTGGTAACAGAGAACTCATGTGGTCAGCACACATGAGGAACAAGAATTACATGAGAAAGAATTGTGACTTAAGTACATACCAGGAAGGGCTGAATCTAAGTCTCCTTATGCTGCATCTATGTCTTCATATGATAATATTGTGTTTCTCCAGAATGGATATATGGGAATTATTTTCTCCTGAATGTTGAAATTGGGGTGTTTTGTTCCACTATTTTCCCACATGGGGTTGTTGTAACTATTGCTACATACTAGGTCTTGTCGCTTGTCTTCTTGCATTTCTTTAGTACTTCTACTTTCCGAATAGGAAATAATTCTAATCTCTCTCTCTCTTTCTCTCTCTCTCTCTCTCTCTCTCTCTCTCTCTCTCTCTCTCTCTCTCTCTCTTTCTCTCTCTCTCTCTCTCTCTCTCTCTCTTTCTCTCTCTCTCTCTCTCTCTCTCTCTCTCTCTCACACACACACACACACACACACACACACACACACATTCTTTCTTTCCCTCACTCCTTCTCTCTCTTTGTCTCTCTGTCTTTATGTTTCTTTCTATCTGTGTGTGTATCACTCTGTGTTCATCTCTCTCTGTCTCTGTCTCACTCTCATTCTGTCTCTTTATCTTTTCTGTTTCTGTGTCGGTGTCCATCTGTCTCTCTTTCTCTCCCTAAGATTTGTATCTCTGAAATTTGTATCTGAGTTCTCAGAAACAAAACAAAACAAAACAAAATCAAAAAAAAAAGTTCTTAGAATGCAGTAAAAGGAGGGAAAACCTTGAATTTTGTTATTGCTTCCTCTTGATAATGAGAGATCTAGAGGGTCTGGGCTTTTTCAGAACACAGACTATCCATCCAGTTTTTTGGTGCCCACAGGCACCTTGAGAAACCAGTTCCTGTTTTTGACTGCATCAAATTCTCTGTCCCAAGTCTTAATCTAAGCTAGAGTTACAAAGTACACTTTGACTCTAGTCAGTTCTTATCAATTTTAATTATTCATTAAAATGGTTTTTGTGATTCACTATAATAAATTGGAAAGGAATATGTGAATCAGATTCATGTCTACTTTCCTCTGAGTCTGCTTGTTAAATGAGTATATATAGATATATAAAAGCAAGAATAAAAAATGATTGATGAAGAACCCCTTCAATTCAAATTTTTTTTCTAAATTCTGCCTTACATATTCAAATGCAACTGACAACAATTTCCCAAATTTTCAGGGATCCACTTTAGCTACTTAGCAAGTTGGGGGAAATTTGATTAAGCTTAGTTACTATCTTCCATCTACTCAGGCCTAGGAAAGGCAGATAAAAACAGAAATACACATAAAGGCTACATAAAAGTATATATAAGCATGAATGTAGAAATGGGAAACTGAATATTCTAATGCTTTTAAATATAAGATTTTATATGTAATCTGAGTGCCTCTGCCTTGAAGACACAGAGAAATGAATGATGAGAGGTGAAATTCCATATGCTGGAAATTCAATCTTTGTAAATTGTTGTAATGAGCTTTAGTTAATTTTAAGGGTTGTGAGCAAGAGTATGTAGGTACAATATTTGGATATGTTATTATCTACCTAGTCAGTTTTGAATTTTTGAAAAAATTCCAATTCAGTACACACGTGAGGTTATATTATAATTGCAGGTTAAAAGAGGCATGAAAAAGCATCTGGGAAAGTATATAGAAACAACATGCACAACTCTAGGATATATAAAAACAGAGAACAATATATTGTTATCCAAATCTATGTAAATCTGTAGTATATGGAGACAGAAGTACATTGGGAAAAAAAAGCTAGATGTGGAATGGGCTTTTCCATTGGCTAGCTGTGGGATCATAAGCAAGACACTTTGCTTCAATTTCTTTCTTTTGCTTTGTGATTTTATTTATTTATTTGTTTGTTTGTTTTTGTGGCCCATTCTAGTTCCAGAAATCTAAAATGCAGGAATTTTACTACTGATGAGATAATAGGTAGGACAAGGGTGGAGCTACCTCCTTCTAGACATCTTTCCTCTCACCCTAAAGTCTTTGAGAGCTGCAGAAGTATCTGAGGCAGTGTGAGAAGACTTCTCACTCATCCCTACCCTAATGGGGACCATGCTCCTCTACTGCATGGGCTTTTTTCTCCTGGAAGTAGGTCAGGCCTTGATGTAGATAAGAAACCCATTTTTCATATTTTCCAAATCTAATGCCAAACCTTTTCCTTGTGCTTCTTTCCTTGTAGCTTCTTCCTCAGTTTTTTCTCAGCTTCTTTCCCCTTTCTCCACAGATCCCATGGATGCTGGTATCACTCAGAACTTCAGATATCTGGTCACAGGGATAGGACGCAAAGTGACACTGAGATGTGACCAGGATCTGCAACATGATTATATATACTGGTATAGACAAGACCCAGGTTTAGGCCTAAGGGTTATCTATTATTCTCTTAATGTGAACCTTGTAGACAAAGGAAAAGTCTCAGATGGCTACAGTGCCTCTCGGACAAAGCAACAATTCTTTCTTCTAATCCTGGAGTCCACGAGCAAAAACCAAACCTCTGACTATTTTTGTGCCAGCAGAATTACCACAGAATAGCAGAGTATCATCCCCCCTGAACAAAAAGGGCAATCAAGAGAGACCACGTGGCTCTGATGTGGTTAGCCTTATTCCAAAAAGAGACAGACCATAGAGATATAGAAAGACCAAGATAGAGACTGAGACAGTGACAGAGACAAAAACAGAGACAGACAGACAGACAGACAGAAACAGAGAGTCAGAAAAACAGAGATATAGTGACATAGAGAGAAAATGAGAGAGAGAGATGGAGAGACAAAGAAAGAGGGAGAAAGGGAGGGAGAGAAAGAGGAAAAGAGAGAAGAAGAAGGAGAGGGAGAGGGAGAGGGAGAGAGAGAGGAAAATGCATTGCGGGGACACATTTCAACACAGCATTATTGTTCCTTAAAATCTTCCTTTTACTTGTCTATACTCCTAATCTCAGTCTGAATGAATGTCTATCATGGGTGTCTCTTTGTTGAAAGCTAGCTGGTGAACTTGTAAAATTCTATTATCTCCTCAGTGTACACTCTTTATTTCTATTTTCAGAAGCCTTCCACAGTTCTTAGGAATTTGAGAAAGAAAAAAGAAATTTTCCTAAATAGAATCCCTTATGTTATATGTCATTAGATCATTAGTTCTTGAAAAAAAAAAAAAATTAAGAAAAAACTTATTCTCAAATAATATTCAAATTACTTCTCTTTCTTTAAACATCATAGCCCTTATTATCTGGATGCCTAATCCTCAACAATCTAGATCCAGAAAAACAATTGTTAAAATTTTCATATGAGCATTTATATCTCAGGAAATCAGATTCTACAAATCAGAATTTGACTTACTGTTTTTGTTGATTGTCTAAACTTTTAAAAGTGATACAGAAAATACAGAAAATGTAAAAGTTTCATTCATGATTTTTTTTCCTTGAGAGCCATTTAGTAAACATTTATCAACACACTCTTAGTTCAGATCCATATAAACTCTTACAAGGGATGACTTAAAAAACTCTGAATGATTAACTGGACACATTTTATCATCATTTCCACCATTCCTTCTTCCCTGCCCTCTAACTTCAGTAGTCAGAATGACTTTCAAGCATAAGTCAATAAGTCTAAAACTACAGAGCATTACCTAATAGGTGATTCTCTTTTGCCTTTCATGAAAATGCAACATCTTTCAAGAAGGACATACCCAGAATTTACTGGCTGGATCCCTGCTGCCCAATTACAACAAAGTCTTAACTAGCACCTATAATTATAGGCATCTAATAATAAAGATAATGATGGCAGTGGTGGTACCTACCATTTACATAGTTTCTAAAACTTTTCAAAGTACTTTACAGATATTTTCTAATTTTATCTTCACAACTCCTGGGACATAGGTGCTTATTTTAAAGATGAAGAAACTGAGGCAGGAGGAGGTAAAATTTTGCCAATAGTCACATGGCTAGCAAGTGTCTGAGTTGAGATTTGAACTCATATTTTCTTGATTCCAAGTTTAGCACTATATTCATTGCACTTCCTAGTTGTCTTTCCATATTTATAGAATGGTTTAATTAATGATACAGCAGCTTTCTATCTTTTCTATGACCCACATACATGCTATGGTTAACTGCAAACCTGGATTTGGGTTCTAATGCATAAGACTCTAAGATTATATATTTAGGGAGAAAAGGATATTAGAAATGAATTAAGGGGACCTTATAATTTTCAAACCACTCTATTGATCCCAGTTCTTTCCTTCCCCAGCTCTGCCAAGTTAGGTGTCACAGAGGAGCCTTCAGTATGCAATGTGTAGAGGCCTCTGTCCTGAAAGTCTTGATAAGTTTTATCTATTGCCTATTTCCTTGCTTTTTCAGTAGATGTTGATTAGGCTATACATATTTCCTCACCTCTTCTCCTTATAATTTCTACTTTTTCTTCAAAATTTATTTCAAGGGCCACTTCTACTTTTAAGTAGAAGCTTTTAAGCTTAAAAAAAATTTTTTTTAAGTTACATTAATTTATTTTCCTCTCCCTTCTTCCCCATTAGAAAGAGTATGGAAAAAAAATAATAAAACAAACCCTTGTAACAAATATGTATAGTCAAGTAAAACAAATTCTGGAATTGGCCATGTCCAAAAATATATTCTGCACTCAACTTTATCACTTCTTTGTCAAGAGATAAATAAACATATTTCATCATCTGTGTTTTGAAATAGTATTGGTCATTGCACTGCTAAGAATTTTCAAGTGCTGTAGTTGTTTTCTTATTACAATGTGTTGTTATTATAACAATTCTACTTCTGCTGACTTCATTCTGCATCAGATCATACAGATCTTCCCAGTTTTATCCAAAAAGGTCCTTTTCATCATTTCTGATAACACAATATATTCCCATAATATTCATGTCTTAATTTGTTCAGCAATTCCCCAAATGATGGGCACCCTTAAAAGAAGAAAAAGGCCCTATACACACAAAAACTATTTATGGCAACTCTTCTTTGTGATGACAAAGAATTGGAAACTAAAATGGGCACTCTTTTAGTTTCCAATTCTTTGTCATCACAAAGAAGAGTTGCATAAATAGTTTTTGTGTGTATAGGGCCTTTTTCTTCTTTTAAAAATCCTTTTGTGGTGCTAGGTCTGAAATTTTGGGAGATAGTAACAATTGATTTTCCAGATTAAATCACAGCTTTAACAACAGTATATTACTATATCTGTTTTCCTGCAGTGCTTCCAACATTTGTTGTTTTTTTTGGTAGCCTTTGCCAATCTCATGAGAGATGCTTTCATTTTTTCTCTGATTATTTACTGATTTAGAACACTTTTTATATGATTATTTATAATTTTTATTTCTTCCTTAGGAAGTTATTTATTCATATCCTTGGCAATTTATCAATTGGGGATAGCTCTTGTTATTATAAATTTGAATCAACTTCGTGTAAATCTTGGAAATAAGACTTTTATCATTGCAAAGACTTTTTCCCCAATTATGTATTGATGAAAACTTTCTTAAATTCCTCACCCCTACTCCCCTCCTGCCCCTAATAATTACTTTATAGGTATACATTGGATATATTAATATATGCATATGTTATTTCCCAAGATAGAAATTAAGCTCCCTAAAGGTAGGAATTGTTCCATTTTTGTCTTTTCACCTTCATTATCTAGCCCAGTGCTTAGCACTCTAGACACTGAATAAATGCTTGTTGTATGATTAATAAATTGGATGACTGACACAGTCTGCCTTCAACTTTCAATATGGCAGCAGCTTCACTCTTCCTCCACAATTCCAGTCTCCAATTTTTTTCACTTCACTTCCTTTTGAGTTTTTCCTTCTAGCTAGTTTTCCCCTAGGTGGCAGCGACATACTCTGAAATGTTTTTGTTTCTTCACATTTTTCACTCCAGACCCTTAAAAGAATCCATTTAAGGTATGTCAGTAAATTGAATTTCACTTAGGTCAATCCAAGTACAAAGGATGAAAAAAAAATACCTTTTTCAGACAATGACCCTTTACAGACTTCTTTCTTTCCTGTTGCTCTTGACTTAATTTCTTATGAGAACAATGATATTACATAGTTCAGAATAATGCTTTACAAAATATGTTCCTCACAATCTTGTCAGGTTTGTGGCACAATAATTATCAGCCCCTATTTTGCCATTTTGCAGATGAACTAACTGAGTCTTGGAGATGAAATTAGTCAACTATAATCCCATAGCAAAAAACAAGAGAGATAAAACTAGAACTCAAATGTTCTGATTCTAAATCCAGTATATTTGTTACTCTCTAGGCAAAATCCCAGACCTACCTACTCCATATCTTTTTCAGAGTGAATGATTATCTAAAGTTTTACTGAATTAACCTGAATTGAATTAAAAAACCAAAGCATACATGTTAGGCCTGAATCATTAAAAATGAATATATTTTAAAGACAACAACAACACATAAATAATAATAATATTTATGTAGCAATTTAAGGTTACAAAAATGCTTTCCATTTATCATCTCATTTGATCCTTTTAAATAGGTGCTAATTTTATCTCAGTTTTACTGATGGGGAAAATGAGACATGGGAACTTTAAGTAACTTGGTCAGGATTGGACATCTAATGTTTGAAGTGGGGATTTAATCTTCTTGATCAAGAGCTCAGGGCTCTAACTACTACATGCTACATGCATGCTACAACTGATCATATCCTGGGAATATAAAATCTGGCTCTCTCTGGAGGGATAATCCTGTGGCTGCTTGGGCTCTTGAGATGATGTCACAAACAGTCCTTGCTTACAAAGGCTGGACTAGTCTTCAGAGCTCTAGACATTTCTCCTTGCACTAAGAGAGAGCTCTGAGCTAGACCTATCCCTCATTCATATGCTAAACTCTCAATGGACATTCACTGTCTCTGGTGTGCAACCTTTTGTCTCCTAGGTGCAGGTGAGCTCTCATCATTGGCCCCAAATCAGACCAGCTTTAGTTCCAACTTCCAGTACTGTGTTTGAGATATCTCATTCCTAGTGTTTGTCTCCTTCCCCATAGGTCTTGTGAATGCCAGAGTCATCCAGACCCCCAGACACCTGATCACAAGGACTGGCCAGGAAGTAACCCTGCAGTGTGAGCCAATGCCCACTTATGATATCCTCTACTGGTACAGACAGAAATCAGAGCAAAGGCCACAGTTCCTGTATGACTTTCGGAAAAATAAAATAGTGGAATCAAGGGTGGATAAGTCTAGGTTTACAGCTGAATGGCCCATGTACTCATCCTCCATTCTCAAGATAGGTTTCACAGAACTGGAAGACTTGGCTCTGTATCTCTGTGCCAGTTGCAAAGGCACAGTATCACACAGTATCCTCCTCTCTATGCACAAACCCAGTACAGGAAACAGAGGTGGGCATGTGGTTGGCTGGTTACAATCTTGGCACAAGTTGGGAGAACCTGGGGAGACATCAGAGGAATAAGACACAAGAAACAAAACATAAGTATAGGAATGTATTTAGTCCTTTTAATTGGGATTTCAAGAAGTGAGGAGATTCCTGAGCCGGAGTTAATTCTCTGTAACTAATTTAACCAGCAGAAGATCTAGTCAATAATCCTATGCTATCATTTTCCAATTCCAGCATCTTATTAATAAAGATCTAATGGAGACTTTTTTCAAAAGTTTTCCTTTTCATAATTTATACATTATAGCTAGGGCATTCCAGTGACTGAGAGGAGGGAGAGAGAGAGAGAGAGAGAGAGAGAGAGAGAGAGAGAGAGAGAGAGAGAGAGAGAGAAGGAAGGAGAAGAAGAAGAAGGAAGGAGAAGAAGAAAAAGAAGAAGAAGAAGAAGAAGAAGGAGAAAGGAGGAGGAAGAAGAGAAGAGAGAGAGAATCAGGGAGGGAGAGAAGGAAGGAGAAAGGAGAGAAGGCAGGAAGGAGGGAAGGAGGGAAGAAAGGAAAAAGAGACAGAAGGGAATCGAGGGATACTATTTGGCATAATTTATCCTTCATTTGTTCCTAAAGATCACAGATTCTTTTCTAAAGGCTCACAAATCCTCTCTTTAGTAATATGTTGTAGAATTTTGCTAGTAAATAGCATCTCATTGATAAGCAGTTTTGAAAATCCACTTCTATCATTTATTATTGTTTACATTATATTCCCTTTCCAACATTCTGAGCTGCCATTAAACCATTCTTTCTAATAGTTGTTAAGAAGATATCTGAACCCCTAAAGATTCTTTGACATGCATATTCTTTGCCCCCTCTTTGTCCTTCACTGTCTGCTTCCCATCTCTCATTGCCCCACTTCTTTTTTTTATTTTAATTTAATTTATTTCATTTCAATTTAATTAATTAATTAACCTTAGTTTAAAAATTCAATTTAATCACCCTCTAATACTGGTGTGTGCTTTGATTATTACTGCTTCCTCGTCTACCCTGTACTGTCTTTTCAACTTCTCTGTCCCTGTTCCATCCTATTTCCCTATTGATTAATATCAATGTAGTCTTCTACTATGCATTTTGGATGTATGTGTTCGTGTTCAACTTTCATGTCTAGTTCAGATGAAAATGAGGCTCATGGGATGTCCATTCACCCACTTCTTCCTCTATGGTTGCATCATCTCGTACTCCTATTATATGAGACAAGGTCCTTTATTTCCCCCAGTATATTCTTATATTCAACATATTTTCTTTGTCTCTGAAGACTTTCAAATAGAATAATGCTAATTCTAGACTTTCTCTCAGTCTTACTTTATCTTTGAGTCTTCAAAATTTTAGGGGTCTAAGAAGATGCTTTTTTTTTCTTCCTCCTATCATGAGAATGATTTATCATCACATAATCAAAAATGTATTTACTTTTCTATATTATACAATACCTGTGTAGGCATTTCAAAGTTTCTGCCTTTTCATTAAGAATAACTGGTAATCATCTTTCAGTCCATTTTTTCTTCTTTCGGATTATATTTAGTTTCTCTGCCGAGATGACTCTAAGTTGTAAGCTTTTTTCCTTTATATTCCAGGTTTTCTTCTCCTTTCTTTGGTAGCTAACAGATCTTGTGTGATATTTGACATCAGATTCTTGGTACCAGATGTGATGAATACTTGAAGCCAAAAGTGAGACAGTATCTTCAGAAAGCTTACATTTTATTAGGGAAACAAAACAAGCTCACAACAAAGTAAATACAGGATATATGTATAAAAACATGCACACACATACATATGTATGTATGTGTGTGTATGTATATCTGTAAAGCACTAAACATAATGCTTGGCACCTAGAAGGTATTGTGTAAATGTTTGTTCCTTCTTATGTTCAGCGATATTCATCTTCTCATATGTGATGTAGTAACAACTTAAGTGGAAATTTCCCTATTTTCCTATTGCTGAGATTCCTATTACAGGATTGAGAGAAGAAGGAAGTTCTATAAGGAGACTCTAAATTTCTTGGCTACAGATGGGAGAAAAAAAACTGAAATTTTGTTGTTGCTGTTGTATAGTTTCTCTCCTGAAGATTTGAAACTGGGAGTGAACTAATTATGTTTAATTGCTTTGTAATAAATGTGTTTTTTAAATTAATTTTTAATATGCTATTGTCTAACTTAATTAAACTGTTGATTAATCAAGATCTTGTATGAGAATAATTGATTTAAATAACATCCAGGAACTAAAAAAAGGCACAAGGACAATAGGTGAAGGGGAAGCCATCCCTACTAGTCAAATACAGACATTGACAGGACGTCTTATGAGTTACCTAGGTGGCACCATAAGGCACAAAGTGCTGGGCCTAAAGTTAGGAAGATTCATTTTCCTGAGTTCAACTCTGGCCTCATTTACTAGCTGTCACTTTACCCTGCTTGTCTCAGTTTCCTTATCTGTAAAATGAGTTGGAGAAGGAAGTGGCTTACTACTCCAGTATATTTGCCAAGAAAACCCCAAATGGGGTTACAAAGAGTTGGACAGGACTGAAATAACTCAACAGCTTATGAATCAACTACAAGGAAAGACTAAAGAACATATTATCAGTGAGGGAAAATAGAGGGATGGTAGATCAAATGGCAGTACTTTTCAAGAGAAAAAGGTCAGAAAAACAAAATGACCACTGGTATAGTCAGCTCATTTTCCTGCTCCTCCTCAGCCCCTGTTCCTATTTTGTTCTGGTCATACCTATCATTTCTTGCCGCCACATACATTCACTGCTTGCACTGGGGCCTCTTGGGTCCAAAGGGAGTCTGCTGAGAGAAAAGTTGGCTGCCTCTGGGTCAACAGCCACTTTTCTCCCTCATTCTTTTGTATTTGAAAAGTCTTTGCTCACCTCTTCCTTTAGATCAATTCCCTCATAGCTGAACTCTATTTTGCCCACCCTTCCTCTTCTACTTTTTCCATCATTTCCACAGTTCCAAAAGTTAATGGGTAGTGATAATGGGATGGACCTGTCAGCTGAGGAGGTGGACAGAAGCATCACTTTAAGTAGTACAGTCTTTGTTTCTTCAAACCTCACTTTCACCATTTCTTACAAAGTAACAGAATTCCAAGATTTTCACATGTTATAACTTGTTCAATCTCCTTAATCAGTGGACATTTATCTTCTCTTTTCTCTGCATTTTTTGGAACTACAAAAATCCTTTTAGAAATATTATTTTTAAATAGAATCATAGATTTTCAATTGCAAATGACCCCAGGAGTCATCAAATTTAACCTCTTCTTTTCATATATGAAGAACCTGAGGCAAAGAAGGATGTAGAGGTTAGTCTATAGTTATACAGGTAATAAGTAAAAGAGATGGATTTGGAATGAAGGTTCTCTGATTCCAAATGTCTTTCTATTCCATCATATGGCATTCTTTGTTCGTTTTTGAAATGTTGGAATAGCATTGAAAAAACTCTAAGGTTCTAATGCTACTTTCATTCAACAAGATTCACACAAAAAAGCAGCTTTTAAATTATGTCCACACATTACCAAAATGCATTTTTCCTGTGATAGTGCATTTGAAGACATTTAAAGTGGTTAGAACCGAGCTTAGGGATCCAAGAGAAGGACTTAACAGAAAACAGATATGTTCCCAAGAGTGATGAAGTCTTCTTTATACCCTATGGAAATACTCCATCCTCATTGATGGCTGTCATAGAGATCCTTTGACAGAGTAGCTAATCTATGTTTGGAGAAGGAAATCAAGCCCCAGAAAAGAAATGAACTACATGGTCTCCAGGCATGGCAAAACCAGAGATAATGATAAAGCAATACAAATCTCTAGAGAAAATTTCCCAAAGAGAAGAAGGAAAGATTGACTTGAATTCCAAAAAAAAAAAAAAAAACGCAAAAAAATTCTTAGAGAGAAGTGAGAATATGAAATGACCTTTATATAGAAAGAAATAGCAACAAAAATCCAGCTGTGACATGTGCTAGCAACATGGGCCCTTTGGTATACAATTATTGTGAATTAGCTGGTCTGTGCTTCTTCATTGGGTGGATGATTGACATTCCAGGAAACCATCTGTAAAGTTTCAACCATATATATATATATATATATATATATATATATATATATATTATATATATATATATATATATATGCTGGATATTTGAGGCTCGGAGGAGGAAAAGAGAGTTAGCTTGAATGATTATGAATTTCTTTGTATAGTTTGTATTTTTTTGGGGGGGCAAAATAAAGTTTTGTCTTCCATGCAACATTTATTATTAATTTCAGAGTTGCCCTGTATCTTTTTCTAGAAAAAAACTGAAGACATGGAGATCTACAGAAATCTTGATATAAGATACATTCTGAAGTTCCTGGGGAAGATTCTGGTGGGAAAATGGGAAAGTCAAATAAGCCAATATTCTGAGGTTCCAAAGTGTATCCCAGGTAATATGAGACAAAGGATATTTTAAGAAGTGCACCTGAATTCTGTTTGTAAAATCAGAAAGAAGGAAACTGGAACATGGGTTATATATATTTTCACTCAAGTCTCTGAAAAATATCAAATAAGAAGAAGGACAGAACCCCAATGTGCTCCATTAAAGATATTCTCTCAACTTGATCTTTATCTAGTTCCAAAGCCATCTATCATCTAGCCAAACTCTCAACCTACCTATTTCCATTTTATTCATGTCATGGTACATGGTAAGTGCTTGAAAGACGTTGCCAAATATTTTGTTAAAATCCAGGCATTCTTTTTAGATTTCTTCATAATTATTCAAGTAACTGTCTACCCCCAATAACAATAACAACAACAACAACAACAACAAAAATCACCAAATGATATTAGTATAATATATATTTTGAGAGAAAATTATGTTGGCTGAATGCTATTACCACTGTTCAAAATCATTGTTTTAACAATATGTTCTAGAATTTTTTAGGAATTGAATTTCTCATTGATGTATACTTTAATCAATTTACCTTTTTCCCCTTTTTGGAAAATAATAATTTTTGTTTTGTTTCTCATGTCCTTTCACTTGCTATAATTTTCCAAATATCACTGAGAGTAATTTAGCAACCGTATACTCACATATTCTTTCAATATCATGGCATGCAGTTCATATGGTTCTAGTGACTTGAATTTAATGATGGCACCTAGGTAGCTTTTCAGTCTTCCCACTTGTGATAAATTTCAATTCCTTGAAAATTATTTTTCCTGATTTTCCTAATCTAAATTACTGTTATGAAAACCTGATCTATGAAAAGGTGCTCCAAATCACTATTAATCAGAGAAATGCAAATTAAGACAGTTCTGAGATACCACTACATACCTGTCAGATTGGTCATTATCTTTTCCTTTCATCACGAATGTTGGAGGGGATGTGGGAAAACTGTGGTAATCAGTGTATCAGACACTGTTGGTGGAACTGTGAATGAATCCAACCATTCTGGAGAGCAATTGGAAACTATCCTCAAAAAGTTATCAAACTGTACATACTCTTTGATCCAGCAGTATTTCTACTGGGCTTATATTCCAAAGAGATCTTAAAGGAGGGAAAGGGACCTGTATGTGCAAAAATGTTTGTAGCAGCCCTTTTTGTAGTGTCAAGAAACTGGAAATTGAGTGGATGCCCATCAATAGGAGAATGGCTGAATAAATTATGGTCTCTGAATGTTATGGAATATTATTGTTTTGTAAGAAATGATCAGGAGGATGATTTTAGAAAAGCCTGAAGAGACTTATATGAACTGATGCTAAGTGAAATGAGTAGAACCAGGAGATTATTGTACACAGCAGCAACATCATATGATGATCAATTCTGATGGACATGGCTCTCCTCAACAACGAGATGATTCAAACCAGTTCCAATTGTTCAGTGATGAAGAGAGCCATCTATACCTAAAGAGAGGACTGTGGAAACTTAGTGTAGACTGCAACATAGCATCTTCATTCTTTCTGTTGTTGTTTGCTTATATTTTGTTTTCTTTCTCAGTTTTTTTCCTTGATCTGATTTTTCTTGTGCAACAAGATAATTGTAGAACTATGTGTACATATATTGGATTTAGCATATATTGTAACATATTTTTAAAAAGAAAACATGATTAAACTTATTCAAGTTTGTTTTCATATGTTACCCACCTCCAGATACACTAAACTTGAAGTCACAAGTTGAGATTCCTAGTAAGCCTGGTAGTATTTTCTAAACTCCAATAAACTTTGTTTGTTCAAGATCTGGCATTGTCCTAGGAGAATATTCCTTATGTGTAGGGATAAAAATAAGAACAAAGAGACATACCCCCCAGGAGCTGGGAGTAAAGGAATCTTTACTTCCCAAACTTCCATTTTCTTCTTGGTTTGTTCAGATATGTTCAAATAATATTCCCCAAAACCAATTGAATATTAAGATATTAGGCTTGTATAGTGGAGAGACTTAAGATATTGCTATACTCTCTTCCTTCTCCTCTTTCTCCTCTTTTTCCAAAAATTCCAACCACCACAAGTTTATCCTGCAAAACTTCAATTCTCTTGTATAGAAACTCCTATTTTTAAATTTTAAAAGGATATATTTTTTAAATGCCCCTAAGACTGAATTCTATAATGACAAAGTTGGAAGGGATGTGGGAAAACTGGGACACTAGTACATTGTTAGTGGAACTATGAATGGATCCAACCCTTCTGGAGAGCAATTTGGAATTATGCCTAAAGAATTAGTAAACTGTGTATACCTTTTGACCCAACAGTGTTTCTACTGGGCTTATATCTCTAAGAGATCTTAAAGAAAGGGAATGGATGCACATGTGCAAAAATGTTTGTGGCAGCCCTTTTTGTAGTGGCGAGAAATTGGAAACTGAGTGGATGCCCATCAATTGAGAATGACTGAATAAAGTGTGGTATACAAATGTTATGGAATATTATTGTTCTGTAAGAAACAATGAACAGGTTGATTTCAGAGAAGCCTAAAAAAGATGTACATGAAATGATGCTAAGTGAAATGAGCAGAAGTAGGAGATCATTGTACATGGCAATATCAATATTATAGGACCATCAATTCTGATGGACATGACTCTCTTCAACAATGAGATGATTCAAACTACTTCCAATTGTTCAGTGATGAAGAAATCCATCTACACCCAGTGGGAACTGAGTGTGAACACATATGTTCACAACATGGCATTTTTATTCTTTTTGTTGTTTGCTTGCATTTTATTTTGCTTCTCATTTTTTTTCTGGTTTGATTTGGTTTTTCTTGTGAGGCAATAATTGTATAAATATGTATGTATATATTGGATTTAACATATTTCTACCATGTTTAACATATATTGGACTACTTGCTATTTAGGGGAAGGAGTGGGGGAGGAGAGAATTGGAATACAAGGTGCAAGGGCTAATGTTATTTTTTTTATTTTATTTTTTATTATAGCTTTTTATATACAAAACATATGCATGGGTAATTTTTCAACATTGACCCTTGCAAAACCTTTTGTTTCAACTTCTCCCCTCTTTCCCCCCCACCCAGATAGCAGGTAGTCCCATACATGTTAAATATGTTAAAGTATATGTAAAATACAATATATGTATACATATTTATACAGTTATCTTGTTGCACAGGAAAGATCGGATTTAGAAAGAAGGTAAAAATAACCTAGAAGAAAAAAAAAAAAAACAAAAATGCAAGCAAACATTAACAGAAAGAATGGAAATGTTATGTTGTGGTCCATATTCATTTCCCAGTGTTCTTTCTCTAGGTATAGCTGGTTCTGTTCATTACAGATCAATTGGAACTGATTTGGATCCTCTCATTGTTGAAAAGAGCCATGTCCATCAGAATTGATATCATGTAGTATTGTTGTTGAAGTGTATAATGATCTCCTGGTTCTGCTCATTTCACTTAGCATCAGTTCACGTAAGCCTCTCCAAGCCTCTCTGTATTCATCCTGCTGTACATTTCTTATAGAACAATAATATTCCATAACATTCATAGATTACAATTTATTCAGCCATTCTCCAATTTGTGGGCATCCCTTCAGTTTCTAGTTTCTAGTCACTACAAAAAGGACTGAAGGGCTGAAGGGCTAATTTTAAAGAATTTTCCATGCATATGTTTTGAAAAATAAACATCTTTAATAAAAAAAGACTGAATTCTGTCTATGTGAACGCAGAGAGAAGAAAACTGGAATATGGATTACATGTGCTTTCACTCAGGTCTTTGAAAAAAATGAAATAGGACCAAGGACAGAGACCTGATATGCCGCATTAAAGATGTTTTCCCAACTTGATCTTTATCTAGTTCTAAAACATCCATCATGTAACCAAACTCTCTATTCTGTCCATTTCCATTTTATTCATCTAATAGTTCATGGTAAGTGTTTGAAAGACATTGCCAAATATTGTTTTTAAATTCAGGTATTCCTTTGGGATTTCTTCATAATTACTCAAGTAACTGTCAACCTCCCCAAACAACTACAACAACAGCAACAGCAACAAAAACCACCAAATGATATTAGTATAGAGCATATTTTGAGAGAAAACTATGCTGACTGATTGTGATTACCACTGTTTAAAATCATTATTTTAACACTGTCTTCTAGAATTTTTTTAGGAATTGAGTTATTCATTGGCCTATGATTTGATCAATCTACCTTCTTCCCCTTTTTGAAAAAAAAAAAAAAACCTTTTGCCCCTCTCCTATGTCCTTTCATTTGCTATAATTTTCCAAATATTTCTAAGTGTAATTCAGCAACCATATTTACATGCTCTTTCAATATCAATGTAGGCAATTCATATAGTTCTAGTGACCTGAATTCAGTGATGGCAGTTAGATATTGTTTTTCCATCTTCCCATTTGTGATAAAATTCAATTTCTTGAAAACCATTTCTCCTGCCTTTCCCAAACTGAATTACTATTATGAAAATATGATCAAACTTATTTAAGTTTGGTATTATGTCACCTACCTCCAGACACACAAACCTTGAACCCTCAAGTGAAGATTCGTAAGCAGGTCTGGTAGTATTTTCTAAACTCCATTCAACTTTGGTTATTTCTTTTAAGATTTGACATTTGTCTGAGGAGAATAACCCTTTAGGTTTAGGAGTAGAAATAAGAATAAAGAGATTTAGAGAGCCTCCAGGAGCCTGGAGGAAAGGAATCTATTACTACCCCAAACTCCCACTTTCTTCTTGGTTTGTTCAGATATGGTCAGATCATATTCCCCCAAACCAATTTAATATTAAGATATTAGGCTTGTATAGTAGAAAGACTCAAAACATTGCTTTGCTTTCTTCCTTCTCTTCTTTCTCTTCCTCCTTTCTTCAAATATTCCTGCCACCAAAAAATGTGTCCTGCAAGAATGTAGACCACCATATAAACCTTCAGTTCCCTTTATATACAAACTCCCATTCCCTCCATTTCATAAATTCTCACAGTTAATTAGAATGCCTGTGGAAATTTCTTTATCATTTAAAAGCTATTTGTCTATGAAAAGGCTACAAATAAGAGAACTCATAGAAGATGGTAAGAAAGGGAAAGTTGGCATGCAGGTATATGTGGAGGGGTGGGCATGAGATGACCTGCTGCTTTACAAATGCATTCTACTTATAGAATATAAAAATCAATCAAATCCTGCCATCATGAACCCTCTGTAAATCCTGGCTTTTGTTGGAGCAGCTGGTGAGCCCCCCTAATTAATCTTATGTCATTCCTTGCTGTCTCTTCTAGCCTGTAAAACATTCTGTCTATTCTCTCAATTCATCCTTTTGTCTTCAGTTACCTACCCCCATATCTATCTAGTTTCTCTCTTCACCTGTTAACAACCTCTTCTAGATCCCCGTTTCAATTCCCCCTTCACTTCCTCCACCTCTCTCTGTCCCCAATAGGCACAACTATAGGATCTTTTCCTAACCAAACTTCTGCATGCAGTGATAAACTTGGAAATGTGTGGAAATGAAATTTCTAGGGGAACAAACTTGGACTTTAACCTCTCTCAGTCCTTTAGTTTTCTCATTTAAAAAAACTTAAAAATAGTATTTTATTTTTTCTCCAGTTGCATGTCAAGAAAATTTTTGGCATTCATTTAATAAGATTTTTGAGTTCCAAATTTTCCCTCCTTTCTTCACCAAGTGAGATGATGAAGTCCTCTCAGGATTAAAGAGATGTTTATTCTGGGAAAGTATCTCATTCCAAAGGGTCCAGAATATCCTTTATCTTGTCTTATGAATCAAATTGTTTTAGACAGCTATAGTACATTCTAACCATGAAACCATATTTCCTATAGCCAAAAACTAAAAAGTTGTTGAAACCTCCAGACTAGAAGGGAAGAGGGAGTCTTCACCTCACCATCTGGTGAGACATACAATGAAAAAAAATATTGTTTTATTTGCTTTTGTGCCTGGGAAGATTTCTGTGAGCAGATTATACCTTCTGAGATTCAGCAGATGTGTTAAAAGGAAGAAAAGAGGGGGGAGTTTGAGGTTAGGGTCTATATAATTTGCTTTGCTAAACACACATATGTACTTCTCTGTTAACACCAACTTTGGTCATCGGGAGCATGTCCTTTCTTGAGAAAGCTAATACACTTTCCTTTTCATTACACTTATCCTGAGGTTCTGAAATTATTGATAAGGGTCTACCTGTTCCACATAGCTGGGGGCTTGTCCAGGATTTGAATTCCTTTCTATAAGAATCTCCTGGCCCAAACTCAAAAGCAGCTACCATGCCAGGACTTCTAGTGGCTTGCACATTTGGCTCTGGATTTGGAACTCTCCCTTGAAAGAGAAAAAAAAAACCTCAGAAGAAGATTCCTCAAGGTAATAAAATGAACCCCTGCCTTCTCTCTCTCTGTCTCTCCTTCTGTATCTCTGCCTCTTTATCTCTGTCTCTATTTCTCTCTGTCTCTCTGTCTCTCTCTGTCTCTCTCTATCTCTCTCTCTGTCTCTCTTTTCTCTCTCTCTCTCTCTCTGTCTCTGTCTTTTCTCTCTCTCTCTCTCTGTCTTTCTTCTCTCTCTCTCTCTCTCTCTCTCTCTGTCTGTCTGTCTCTCTCTCTCTTTATAAAATTGATAATAAGAAAATCATATGCAAAACAAAAGTAATAGCAGTCAAGTAAATTTTTGCCTATAAACCCAGGTAAGTAAGATTTAGGTGACCAGGGCTCCCTGAGTCTAAGTAGTTAGAGTCTGTAAGGCATCCTACAAGCCAGTCTAAACATCTAAACTTTGTAAGGCAATCCACCTAAGTAGATAAGTAGTCTGTAAGATAGCCCTTCTAAGCAGTTACAATCCATAAGGCAGCTCTTCCAAGCAGTTAGAGTCTGTAAGGAAAGTAAAGGTGAATTCAGAGTCAGAAGAAAAAGAATTGTTTTCAGAAAAACCAGCGGAAGCCCTTTGGGATCCAAAGTGATTGGGATGAAATAGCAAAATATAAAGGGAAGAAAACTGGGAAGACATTCCCAGGACTAATTGAATATGTCAGACTTAAATCTGTATGTAAAAGTTAGAAATAGGAGATTTCTGTGTGAGTCTGTGTGGATGTCTGCTTTGCACTGTGGTCTGTGTTAAAATTTAGCAGGCTTGTGAGAAATAAGAATTCAGTCTCTGTGTTGCTAGCTTGGAAAAATATCAGACTGAATTGCTGGAATTCATTCTGAGAAATAATTCTTTCAGAGTGGCTCAAAATAAGATTTTTTTAAAGTTTCAAATCATCCTGTTGCTCCAGTGCCAGAGCTCCTGATCCTTGACTCAGGGTCCTAAGTTCCTCCACATCAGACTTGGTTCTGTGTGTACTTTGTGTGTACTGTGTGTACTGAAAGAAGTGGCTTTCTCACTTCCTTTTCTCACTTCCTTAGGTTTGTAAGAGAGCAGGGGAATATAGGTAGGAGAATCGATTGGAATGTCAGATAATTTTGGGAACAGGAGCCTGTTCTTTTGGAAATAAGAACTAGCAGGTTTGATATCTCTCCTGTTTCATAGAAGGAGAGGGAATCTATCCCATGGAGATAGATTTGGGGTTGTGATTCATTTGAAACTGAAAATCTGACTGTAAAATGTGTGAAACTGAAGTCTTTTTGGATGGGTGAGTGTTTTGGTCTTTGATCATGGTAAGGTAATTTGGGAGCTAATTCTGGGCTCCTTAGGGATTAAATCATTCTCTTTTTTCCCCTCTGCCTCTGGCTGACTGCAGCAGCTTTGCAGAGGAGCAAGATAAGGGGAAAATATATTTTATACAATGAAGATGATAAAGGCAAGTGGAATAAGGTAGGCAGAGTGAGAAAGAAATTAAATTTCTGTAGAAAGGTAAGTGACAAAGTTTAAGCATGTAGGAATGAAAAGAATATAGACTGAAAGAGATCAGAGAGTTGGGGAAACTTGGTGATAAACAAAAAAGCAGTATGCCATCACTTTAAAAACTCCTGCAAGCTAGAAGCCTGTAACTTTGTTATCAGAACTCAGGCTTGTGGAATCATGTCAGGAAGAATCTCATGGCAAAAACCCATATGAAGCAAAAATTGGCATTTAACTCTTTCCTGGCTTACAAAAGAGAAGAAGTGTGTATGTGAATTGGGAAAACAACTAAAAGGAAATCTTACTTGAATGGAACAAACTAAAGTAATGGTTAATTTAAAAATAACTTTAATTTTAACAATTTGTTAAAATTTGAAACCTAATTGCTTATGATAGATTTTATTCTACCTGAACTAATAAGTAATGGGCTCTTTCTGAGATTGTAGATCCATATTTAGTTTGTTATCTAGCTCCCTGAATGAAACTAAAAAGCTAACATGAAGTAGAAAATGTGTTAAAGAATCTATTGTTATTATCAGCCTTGCTCCACTAAATGTAATTTCTGTGTGAGTCTGTGTGTGGATAGCCTTTTCACATTTGCTTGTGAGTTAAGAGGAAATTATAGCTAAAACCATTTGGCTGTTATTTATGAAGATTCTAAGATTGTTCATTACATTAAAACCTATAACTAGTAATTATCATGTGTGTACCACAAGAGTAAAAAGGAGAAGATTTAGTAATCACTGGAGTAGAGAGATCCTTGCTCCGTAAATTAGTCAGGAATTTCAGGAATTGTTAATGGATGGGATAAAGGAAAAGATTTCTGTGTACCTATTATAAAAGTCACTCTTGTATATAGGAAAAATTAAAGCAGAGATATAGTAAATCCCAGAGGTGGGGGAATAATTTATTAGACAGAGATTAGATTATATAATCTGATTTTTATTGGAATTAAAAGTTTTGAACCATCAGGTAGTATTTGAAATGCACTCTCTTCTGCTAGAATATGAATGTCAGAAATAGGGGAGGTTTAAAAATTCCTCACTTTAAAATCAATATGAAAATCCAGGGGACTTGTGAAATATGTACTATTAAAACTTTGTATGTCCCCTTTTAGTACCCCGGTTTTGCCCCTTAAGAAATCAGATAACACTTATGGATTAATACAAGACCCTGAAGTAGTAAACAAGTTAATGACACGTTAGTAGAGAGCATCAGAAGAGAATAACACCTGAGGTAGTAGGGAACTGTTTAACTGATGAGGAAAATATTCAAAGTGGCTTTGGAGGGGAGGATTCTAGGAAGATGGTGGCAGAAATTGGTAAATTTCAAGTTTTCCAGTTTTCCCTCCTCCACCCCAAATAAAATAAATTTGTATCTCAGAGTGAACATAGACTAGTGAGGAATCAAAATTTGGAGCAGAACAAAGGTTCTCCTGGTACAACTCAAGAAAACCTGAAGAAAGTCCCAGAGCTGGAAATTAACCCATGTGAAGCACAAACACTTTCAGGGTAGCTCCTCAGAAACACCAAGTAGGGACTCCTTGGACTAGCTTGGTGTGGCTGGAGCCTCAGCAGAGACCACAGAGACTTTTACCTTCCACACTGTTTGTTGAGTGAAGATCTGAATCTAGGAAGACAGAGTCAACCTTGTCTGATTGGGAATACCAGGTCCAGTTGTGGTGCTGAAATGTGAGCAAGAAGGAAGCAGTACCCAGTGAGTGCAGACGAGGTGGGGCAGGGAAGCTATTGGCCGTAGGCACTTGCAGAGGGTGGAGTTCTTAATTTGTGGTTCCTGATCAGAGAGGAGAGCTTAAGAAAAACTTAAAGCACCATCCCCCGACTCCACAATTAAAAGTGCTTACACTAATACCTCTTATTTTTTAAAAATGAACCAACAAAGAAAAAAGAACCCCACCACTGAAACATATTATGGAAAAAGGGAAGACTAGGATTCATTTTCAGAAGAGGGCACTTTAGTTTAAAAAAAAAAAAAAAAGCTTCTACCTCTGCTGGCCCAGACACCTTTGGCATTTGTAATTACAGGAGACTGGGGGCATTTTAAATCCTGGAAGGATCAGAGTTGGAAGGACCTTATCAATGACTGGGATTGTCATTGGGAGGCTGAGAAGAAGTGGACTTACTACACCATGGTTAAAGGACCTGTGAAGGAACCTCAAGAATGTATTGTTAAGGACAATTTATAACCTCTAAAAATTGAATTTGTGCTAAGGCAATTAGGAATGTTTTGATGGGAGGGGAGATTAATTGTTTTAGGAGGTTAGTTTGGTGAACAGGCAGGAATATCAAGCTCAGCCCTTACTGGGGGACCCTTGTTGACTCCCCTAATTTGAAAGATTATTATGTTTCTTGAAACTATCTTGTCTATACTGGGGAAAAGAGTTTGTTTAGGTTTTATAATTTTCAAAGAAGGAATGAATTTGTTATATAAAAATGATTTCTAATGTTTACCTGTTATACCAGAATGAATTTAAGCTCGTGAAGGAAAAAAAAAGGAAAAAAAAGGGGGGGAAGTCCAAAGTGAAAACTCTTATATATGTATATTATATTCCAGCAAGATTTTATCCTTTATGTAAAAATAAACAAGCATATCCATTTTATTAGTATGCAAATTTATTTTGATTTTACCAAGTGGTAAAAATTATATGTATACTAGAGAACTGTTTTCAAATAAATTTTTTTATTATTTATTATCAGGAAATATTTGTTTGCATACCTCTTTTTATATGCCTATATTCCTGGGGTTACATAGAAATTTCTTGGGCATAAAGGGTTTGTGAGTGGAAAACATATAAGAAATCCAGCTCCCCTCTTCCCCTAGATAGCAAGTAATCCAATATGTGTTAAATATGTGCAATTCTTCTACACATATTTCAACAATTATCATGCAGCACAAGAAAAATCAGATCAAAAAGGGGAAAAATGAGAAAGAAAAAAAGCAAGAAAACAATAACAAAAAAGTGAAAATTCTATGTTGTGATCCACAGTCAGGCTCCTCATTCCTGTTTCTGAATGCAGATGGCTCTCTCCATCACAAGTCTATTGAAATTGACCTGAATTATCTCATCATCGAAAAGAACCATATCCATCAGAGTTGATCATCACATAATCTTATTATTGCTGTGCACAATGTTCTTTTGGTTCTACTCACTTCTCTTAGAATCAATTTATGTAAGTCTCTCTAGGCCTTTCTGAAATCATCCTACTGATAATTTCTTATAGAACAATAATATTTCAATATATATATTCAGTCAGAGATGGGCATCCACTTATTTTCCAGTTCCTTGCCACTACAAAAAGGGCTGCTAACAACATTTTTGCACAGGTAGGTCCTTTTCCCTCCTTTAAGATCTCTTTGGGATATAAGCCCAGCCCACTGCTGGATCAAAGAGTATGCACAGTTTGATATCATAGTTCTAAATTGTTCTCTGTGGTGATCTTTTTCTTCTCAAAAAGCAGCCAGGTGATAAAAGTTCAGATCTTTTATTATCTCTAATATAGCCCGGTTAGCTTAGAGGCCTATCTCTCTGCTTGGTTCCAAGAGCTCTCTCCGAATGTCACCAAATCCAAAGGTCTGGTCCTTCAGCCTCTGCCTCTGCTTTCTTCAGCCTCCAGCCAGCTCCAGTCTTCATGTCATTCCGGTGAAATCTCGACTTGTAGCGTCTTCCTCTGAAGAACTTCTTCAACTGGCCCATTGGCCTATTTATGCTCCTTCCAGAGAGAGGGATTATGGGTTTTCTCCCATAGTGCTCTCTGGCCCAAAGAGCTTCAAGGGAGGTATGAACTCATTGAACTCCAATGAGTAAAGGTGTGAACACAAGCCTTGTATTGATTAGTTCTACTTAGTACCTAGTTTCAGATTCTGGCCAAAACATCTTCTTGTAAGATTAGATCAACTCTAATTAGTTAGCAGTTAGTAAGGATTCCAACATCTCCCCCTTTCTTTTGTTTTAAAACATAGGGGGTTTCTGAGGGGGTACACATAAATCCATCAATATGGGCCAGAACTTTGTAACAGATATACATGGTATACATAAATCCATCAATATGGGAGGCATTATACATAATTTACATAAGCACATAGCAATGTAACACAGGCTAGTAGTAATGTAACAACATAAATCAACCTGAAAATTTACACATGTCCATAAGTCCTAGAAATAGTCCATAAGCAATACATTGTCCATTAGTTCATGTGCCAGGAATCTAATAATTCCTGTAAGCTCTGAAGTACTGCAAAAAGTCTCATCAACAATTTTTCATCTCAGGGAATCCAGTGATTCTTGCTGGTTTTTCAGGAACTGAAAGCTGAAGATTTTAAAGTTCTTTTGACAGTCTCATTGTTAGCCATCTGATTCCTTTTCCACCTGTGGAAATATAAGCAGATCCTCTTCCCCAAGCAGTTAACCTATCTAATTCTCTTCTATTTACCACTTTTGGGATTTCTCCTCATCATCTGGTAATTACATTGGAGCTGTTTGCATTGGATATTGTCTTGTTGTCTTAAAAGGCCTGTATTCTTCCCAACTGTAATCCTGATTGCTTTTCTGTTGGTTGATGACATCAGAGTTCTGAATTTCTAAAGTCTCTCTGGGTGTAACCTCAGCTGCTATCATGCCCCACCTGTCCTTTGATTGATACTTTAGAGCTGGGCCCTGCCTCTCATTTCTCTGGGTCAATATACATTTAGAGGCCCAGTGAAAGCCTCGGTTACATTTTGGACATGGGGTTTTGGGTTTTCTCTCACCCTGTCTTCTCACTCTATCTCCATATCTACAATGAGCTCTCAAATGTCCAATTTTTCCGCACTGAAAACATCGACGAGTTTCTCTAGAATTCCTCTGCCAAGAAGGACCTTGTCTTTCCATTTTCATCATAATCTGGGCATAATAAGCATTTGTGCCCACTGTGGCACAGCGTCTAATGATTTCTTCTAAAGGAGCATTTTTGTCTAGCCCCCATATAATTCTCTTGCAAATCTCATTGGCATTTTCCTTAGCCAAATGTCTAGTCATTATTTCTGTTCCTGCATTGTCTCCAATGGTTCTTATTACAGCTGTTTGTAAACGTCCCACAAAATCTGCAAAAGGTTCATTGGGACCTTGCTCTATTTTTGTGAAAACATTATTTCCATCTTTCTGTCCAGGGAGAGAATTCCAAGCTTTTATTGCAGCCTTAGAAATTTGCTCATACACTGTTATGGGATAATAAATCTGTTCTGAACTCTCTGCATACTGACCTTCACCAGCTAGTTGGTCAAAAGCAACTTGTACAATAGCTCCTGTTTGCCTATTGCATTGGGCTTGAATCCTACATAATTCATGAAACTCTGAAAGCCACAATAAATTTTGTCCCGGTCCAAGACATGTTTTAGCGATGGATTTCCAGTCATTCAGGGTTAAGATTTCATAAGACAAATTATCCAGTAACATCTTCACATAAGATGATGTAGCCCCATAAAGAGTGCAACCCTTTTTCAAATCTTTAATTTTTCCCAAATTAAAAGGAGTGTATTTTCTCTCTTTTTGACCTGAGGAGTTGAGCCCTTCAATCACAGGATATGCATTTATAAAATCAGATATATCTTCTCCTTTATTTTTTGCTTTAATTAATGCTTTTTCTAATCTTGTCAAATTCTGCTTTACAGGAGAAGCTGACTGTGTTTCTGTCTCTCTCCCTCCCCCTTGTTCCACCCATGAAGGGTTAATTGCGGGGGGAGGGTCATGAGATGTGGAATCACCTAATTCCTCCTGCTGTGAAGTATCATACTCAGAATTGTAATTAACTCCATTCTCATCTGATTCGTCCTCCTTTTCACCTAGTAAAGTTGGTACTTCTTCCTCCTGTACTTTCCTTTTCATCATTCTATCACTTAAATAACTTCTTATAGCCAATTGTATTACATTATATGTATTAATTATTGAGTTAGGCCCATTTTTATTATAGAATTGACAAAGATCCTCTCCAACCAATTTCCATTCATTTAGATCTAATTCCTTATCAAGAGAGAAACAAGGACATATATCCTTTACAGTTTGTAAAAGTTCAGTGATTTGCTGTAAACTTATAATTAAACCTTGGCTTTCCATAACTTTGACAATGCTCTTTAAACATTTTCCTTGAACAGAAACAGGCTGTTTTCTAAATATCTGTCCCATCTTAGCTGAAATTCTACTTTAACTCTTCTAACAAAATTTCTTTGTTGCACTCACCCTAATTTCTGGGTTGAAGAGTCTTTTCCACTGGATCAGGATCAGAGGCTTTTCCACTTGAATCAGGATCGGAGCTTTTCCACTTGAATCAGGATCGGAGCTTTTCCACTGAAATCCACTGAGGGGGTCTGTTTGCCCCACGTTGGGCGCCAAAATGTGGTGATCTTTTTCTTCTCAAAAAGCAGCCAGGTGATAAAAGTTCAGATCTTTTATTATCTCTAATATAGCCCGGTTAGCTTAGAGGCCTATCTCTCTGCTTGGTTCCAAGAGCTCTCTCCGAATGTCACCAAATCCAAAGGTCTGGTCCTTCAGCCTCTGCCTCTGCTTTCTTCAGCCTCCAGCCAGCTCCAGTCTTCATGTCATTCCGGTGAAATCTCGACTTGTAGCGTCTTCCTCTGAAGAACTTCTTCAACTGGCCCATTGGCCTATTTATGCTCCTTCCAGAGAGAGAGATTATGGGTTTTCTCCCATAGTGCTCTCTGGTCCAAAGAGCTTCAAGGGAGGTATGAACTCATTGAACTCCAATGAGTAAAGGTGTGAACACAAGCCTTGTATTGATTAGTTCTACTTAGTACCTAGTTTCAGGTTCTGGCCAAAACATCTTCTTGTAAGATTAGATCAACTCTAATTAGTTAGCAGTTAGTAAGGATTCCAACAGTTCTCGAGAATGATTGAATCAGTTCACAATTCCACCAATAATATATTAATGTCCTAGTTTTCCCACCTCCCCTCCAATATTTATCATTATCTTTTCCTGTCATCTTAGCCAATCTGACAGATGATCTTTACAGATGACAATACCTCAGCATTGTCTTAATTGCCATTTCTCTAATCAGTAATCAATGATTTAGAGCATTTTATATGACTAGAAATGGCTTCTTTTTCATCATCTGAAAATTGTTTATTCATAACTTTTGACAATATATCAATTGGAGAACAGCTTGTATTCTTATAAATTTGAATCAATGTAGAGAATTGACTATATTCTCTATATATTTTAGAAATAAGACTTTTATCAAAACCCTTGGATAGAAAATTTCCCCCCAGTTTTCTTCTTACCTTTTAATCTTGGCTGCATTGGTTTTGTTTGTACAAAACTTTTTTTAATTTAATATAATCAATTATCCATTTTGAGTTTCATAATGTTCTCTAGTTCTTCTTTGGCCATAAATTCCTTTCTTTCTCTATAGATCTAAGAGGTAGATTATACCTTGTTCTCTTAATTTGCTTATATTATCACTATGTCTAAATCAGGAACCTATTTCAACCTTATTTTGGCATAGGGTGTTATGTTTTGGTCAATGCCTAGTTTCTTCCATATAATTTTCCAATTTTTTCAGGAGTTTTCTCAAAAAGTGAGTTCTTATGACAGAAACTGTATTATCTGGGTTTATCAAACACTTGATTACTATACTTATTGACTATTATGTCTTGTGAACCTAACCTATTCCACTGATCCCCTATTATTATAGGCCAGAATTCTGAACTTGAAACAAAGGATTCTTACAAGGTGCTAAGTCAGTGGAATTGATAGAGACAATGATTATTTAGCATGGTGCTTAACAATTGTCTAGTTCAGTACATGTATTTAGTACTTAATATAGTTCCACAAGATTCACACCTTTGATAAAAGAGCACATAAGCTCCAACAAACTCAGTCAGAATGAGAACTAGGGAAGATAGAGAAGTGGTGGCAGGCTTTCCTCCTTCACTTCTCCACTGAAACAAGATCCAGAAGGCCTTCAGAAAAACTAGCTGAGCCCCAAGTGAAGGAGATGGGACTTTGAAGGAGACAATAAATGATTTGGACTTTAACCCCTGGCTACTCGTGTGGTGATTATGAACTGAAATGAAGGCTGCTCCCAGAGACACCAAGAAAACCTCAACAGATAACATTACATTTTAGAGAAAATATTACATACTACTCATTTCTTTTTTTGATTAATTAATTTTTACTCTGTGTTGCTTTATGAATCATGTTGGGAGAGAAAAAAAAATCTGAATAAAAAGTAAAAACCATGGGAGAAAAAAAGAAACAGAAAAAAGAAATGAAAATAGCATGTGTTGATTTACATTCAATCTCCATACTTCTTTTTCTGGATGCAGATGACATTTTCTATCCAAAATCTATTGGGATTGCCTTGGATTACTGAACCACCGAGAAGAAGCAAGTCTTTCATAGCTGATCATCATGTACAATGTATTCCTGGTTCTGTTGTTTCATTCAATAATAGTTTGTGTAAAACTTTACAAGACTTTCTAAAATCAGCTTGTTCATCATTTTTTTATAGAACGATAATATTCTATTATCTTCTTACACCACAGCTTGTTCAGCCATTTCCCAAATGATGGGCATGTACTCATTTTCCAATTTTTTGCTACCACAAAAAGAGCTGCTACAAATATTTTTCACACACGTGAGTTCTTTTCCTTCCTTTCTGAATCAAATGATATGCATAGTTTGATAGCTATTTGGACATAGTTCTAGATTGCTCTCTGGAATGGGTGAATCAGTTCAATAACTCCACCAAAAAGCATGAGTGTGCCAGTTTTCCCACATCCCCTCCAACATTTATCATTGTCTGCTCCTGTCATCTTGATCAATCTGATAAATGTATAGTGGTACCTCAGAGTTGTCTTAATTTGCATTTCCTAATCAATAGTGATTTAGAGCATTTTTTTCATATGACTATAGATGGCTTTAATTTCATCATCTGAAAATTGTTATATCCTTTGATCATTTATCAATACAATGGCTTGTATTCTTATAAATGAGTCAATTCTCTGTATATTTTTAAAATTATGCCTTTAACAGAACCTTTAGATGTAGTTTTCCCCCAGTTTTCTGTTTCCCTTTTAATCTTGGTTGCATTGGTTTTGTTTGTAGAAAACCTTTAAAATTTAGTATAATCAGAATTATCCATTTTGCATTTCATTATGTTCTCTAGTTCTTCTTTCGTCATAAATTGAAGCAGACTATACTTTGTTCTCCTAATTAGCTTATAGTATGACCCTTTAGGAACCCATTTTGACCTTATCTTGGTATAGGGTATTAGGTGTTGGTCAGTACCTAGTTTTTACCATACTATTTTCCAATTTTTCCAGCAATTTTTGTCAAATAATGAGTTTTTGTCCCAGAAGCTGCATTATTTGCATTTATCAAACACTAGATTACTACTGTCATTGACTATTTTGTCTTGTGAACCTAACCTACTCCACTGATCTACTACTCTATTTCTTAGCAAATGCCAAAAGTTTTTGATGATTGCTGCTTTATATTATTTTAGATCTAGCTCAACTAGACTACCTTCATTTGCATTTTTTCCATTAATTTCTTTGAAATTCTTGACTTTTTGTTCTTCAAATTTTGTTATTTTATTTCTGTCTCTGTAAAGTAATTTCCTGGCAGTTTGATTGATATGACATTGAATAAGTAGGTTGCTTTAAGTAGAATTGTCATTTTTATTATATTAGCTTGGCTTACTTATGAGCACTAAATATTCTTCCAATTGTTTAGATTTAACTTTACTTGGGGGGAAAATGTTTTGTAATTGTGTTCATATAGTCCCTGGCTTTGTCTTATCAGGTAGACTCCCAAATATTATTATTTACAGTTATTTTAAGTGGAATTTCTCCTTCTATCACTAGCTGCTGGACTTTGTTGATAACATATAGAAATGCTAATGGCTATGTGGATTTATTTTGTATCCCGCAACTTTGTGAAAGTTGTTAATTGTTTCTAGTAGTTTCTTAGTTGATTCTCTAGGATTCTCTAAGTATACCATTATATCATCTGCAAAGAGTGATAATTTTGTTTTCTCATTACCAATGTTAATTCCTTAAATTTCTTTTTCTTCTCTTATTGCTAAAGCTAACATTTCTAATACAATATTAAATAGTAAGAATGACCATGAGCAATCCTGTCCCTGATCTTATTGAGAATGTATCTAGTTTATTTAGCCCCCAAATAGTATTCACAATATATAATATAATATATACAATATAATAATATACTTGGTGTATAGGTGTTTAGTATTGATGCTATGGTACTTCCTTAACTTCCTTAACTATGGTACTCTTTAGCAAGATGTAGTTTTCTTCCTTATCTCTTTTAATTAGATCTATTTTTGCTTTTGATTGATCTGAGATCAAAATAACTACTTTTTTTTTACTTCTACTCTAGCCATTTACCTTAACTCTGTATGTATCTCTTTGCTTAAAATGTGTTTTTTGTAAACAATATCTTATAAGATTTAGATTTTGAATCCAGTCTACTATCCGCTTCCATTTTATGCAAGAATTTGTCCTATTCACATGCAAAAATAAAATTACTAAATTTCTCTCCATCCTATTTTTCCCAAATTATACTTTTCTCTCTCTTTTCCCTTTTCCCCTCCTCACCAATGTTTTACTTCTGACCACCACCTCCCTCAATCTACCTTCTCTCTTTTTAACCCCTGTCCCATCTTCTCCCTTTCCCCTTCTATGTCTGTTCTCCCTTCTATTAACCATTCACTTTCTTTTCCCCTCCTACTTCTCTATGGGATAAAACAAGTTCCTATATCAAATTAAATATGTATGATATTCCTTCTTTGAGCAAAATCTGATGAGATTAAGGTTCAAATAATATCCTTCCCTCTTCCTTTTTTCATTCAACTGTAATATGTTTTTTTCTCCTCTTCATGTGAACCTCCTTTTTTTAAACTTCCTCTTTCCTCTTCTTCCAATACAATCCCTTTTCCACCCCTAATTTTTTTATCTATACTATAATAGTCAATTTATAATAATAAAGTCAAATTATACCTACATCCTCTTAGAATACCCCTAACAAAACTGAGATTCTTAAAGTACTGGTGTGACCACCACTTTATCCTGCTTGATAAGCTACAGTGAAACCTTTCCTCCTATAGATCAAATACAAACTCTCCTGTTTGCTACTTGAAACTCTTCCCCTCTTAGCTGCAACTTACTTTTCTGGTTTATTATGCATCACTCCCTTTCATGCATTCTTCTACCAAGTCAAACTGCTCTCCTTGCTATTTCTCATTCATGATAGTCTAACTCCTGTCTTTGTACTGTGGCTCAAGCTGTTCCACAAACCTGAAATGGTCTCTTCCTTTTTCACCTTAGAATTCTCTTAATATCTTTACTTTCTGCCAAAGCCCAGCCCAAACCCTATCTCCTACAAGAGACTTTCTTTATCCAACCCTCAAATGAAATTATTTTGTATTTTCTTTGTGTAGAGTACCACTTCTCAGGAGGAACTAAAGATAATGCATCACACACAGAGAGCAATGGAAAGGTGCCTGATGGGTATAAGCAATTCTGCAAAGAACTCTGAAGAATAACAGGGGTAAAGAATGTTATCACAAAGTGTATATCAGACAGAGAAGATGTGTTGGCCATGTGATCAAAGCTAGGAATAAGAGATGGGACAGTCTTCACCATTTTTCTCTCCACAGAGAAGATTCTCATTATTAGATTATCTGATCCCTTGGAGACAAGGAAGCAGAAAACAAGGCACACTTAGAGAACAGTGATGCCAAAAGGAAAGTGCTCTATGGGATGACATGTTCACATCTTCTTATCTCTGCCATACTTCCTGCAGGCATACCTGCTCACAGGCAGAGGATAATTCACACAAATATTGAGTATTGTATTAAATCACATTGTATTATTCTCAAGGGAAGGCACAAAACAAAATTTTTTGTCAAAAAATATGACAACTAGGTTTATAATGTCCAGCCACACCCAAATCTTACTTAGTTTCTGTACTTATGATGATGATAAATAATAACAATAATATATTGCATGGCATATAATAATCCCACATTCTCCCCTCCATGATATGTATAGAGTAGATTAATCAATAGTGCACCAGCTCCTTGCCTTCTTTTTTATACTCATAATTACACAGATAAATGGGGATGCAGGGTAGAAGCACTAATGCAATCAGTCCATACCACAGATCTGATTATTTTTCTTTCATTACTTCCCTCCTTTCTCCATCCCTGATAGGGCAAAATTGTTTCCAGTACATATTTTCTAAAAATTTGATTATACTTCTTTCTGTAAGCTTTGCTCACATGCCAGCACTCATTCTAGCCTCCGATAAGAGAGTTCATTGCACCCACTCTGCTTGCTTATTTCAAATACACTAGCTGCTAGACTATTGCTCTCTTAACCAGCTATGTAGTGCAGGGAATAGAGCATTGGGTCTGGATTCAGATTCAACCTTAGACTGTTGCTAGATATGTGACTTTTGGCAAGTAACAACCTCTAAATGTCTCAGTTTCTTCAACAAAAAACTAAGGATCATAACAGCATCTATATTGCAGAGGGTTGTGAACATCAAATGGTCTAATTTCAGTAAAGAGTTTGGCACATAATAGGTGTTATATAAATGCTTGTTCCTTCTTATGTTCAGTGATATTCATCTTCTCATATGTGTTGTTGCAGAAACAATTGAAGTGGAGTATTGCAGCTTGTTTAAAATTTAAAATAGCATTTTGCTATTGCTGAGGTGACTGACTTTCTCATACTTGGCAGTATTGAGAAAAAAAGGAAGATCTATATGGAGACACTAAATTTCTTGGCTTGAGATGGGAAAAAACTGAAATTTTGTTGTTGCTGTTGTTTAATTTTCCCCTTGAAAGTTTGGAACTGGGAGTGAAAGAATTATTGTTTGATTACTTTGTAATACATGTTATTTTTCAATTAATTTTAATATGCTTTAATTTAATTTAATTGTTGGTTAGCAATGACCTTGCATGAGAATAATTAACTTAAATAACATTCAGGAAGTGGAAAAAAAAGGCACATGAACAGTAGGTGAGGAGGAAGGCATCCTTACCAGTTAATTATCTGGCAATGACAGGTCCTCTTATGGGTCAGTTAGGTGCTATTATGTGCAGAGAGTACTGGGCTAGAGTCAAGAAGATTCATCTGCCCTCATTTACTAGTTATGTCACTTAATTCTGTTTGCCTCAATTTCTTTATCTGTAAAATGAATTGGAGAAGAAAACGGGCAAACCATTCCAGTATTTTTGCCAAAACAAAACAAATGTATTCATGAAGAGTTGGACAAGATTGAAATAACTGAACAAGTTATGAATCAACTATAAAGAATGATTAAAGAACATGTTTCTAGAGAGGGAAAATAAAGCAAGAGGATCAAATGGCAGTATTTTTTAAGTGAAACAGGTCAGAAAGACAAAAATGGCCATTGACATGCTATTAGCTGATTTTTCTGCCTTTCCTGAATCCTTGTTTCTATTTTGTTCTGGTCACAGTAGTCATTTCTTGCTGCCACATACATTTAATACTTGTACTGGGACCTGTTTGTGTCCAAAGGGAGTGAGTTTTCTTTTAAGACTTATGGAAAAAAAAAAAACATGCTGAGGGAAAAGCCGGCTGCTTCTGTATCAAGGCCACTTTTCTCTCTCACTCTTTTGCATCTGAAAAAAACTCTTTTTACCTCTTCCTTTAGATAAATTCTCCCAAAGTTGATCTCTATTCTGCCATCCTTCCACTTCTACTTTTTCCATCATTTCCACAACCCCAAAAATTAATGGGTAGTGCTAATGTGATGGACTTGTCATCTGTAGAGGTGGGTAGAAAGCATCATCTTAACTAGCACAGTCTCTCCTTCTTTCTTCAAACCTTACTTTCACCATTTCTTACAAAATCATAGTATTCCAAGACTTTCATATGTTATAGTTTGTTCAATCTCCTTGATCAGTGGATATCTCTACTTTGTTCCCCTTTCTCTGCACTTTTATTACTACAAAAATCCTTCTGGAAATATTATTTTTAAAAAATGTAATCATAGATTTCCAACTGCCAATGACCTTAGAAGTAATCTAATTTAACTTCCTCATTTCAAATATGAAGAACCTGAGGCAAAGAAAGATGAAGTGATTACAGAGATAATAAGTAAAAGAGATGGATTTGCAATGAAGGTTCTTTGATTCCAAATCTCTATTCCACTATATGGCATTTGCTTTTACCTTTTTGAAATGTGGCATTAATATTGAACATTGATAAAACTCTAGCCTTTGGATACTACACTCATTTCTCATGATTCACAAAAACGTAGCATTTAAATTAAGTGTACACATGACTAGAATGTATTTGTCCTGTGATAGGGCATTTGAACACATTTAAAGTGATTAGGACAGAGATAAGTGGTCTAAGAAAAGGCCATGACAGAAAATATATGTTCCCAAGAATGATGAAGTCTTCTTTATCCTCTATGGAAATATTCATCTTTAAAGATGGCTGCCATAGAGATCTTTATACAGAGTAGTTAATTGATGTCTGGAGAAAGGGATCAAGCCCCAGAGAAGGAGGGAACTATATAGTCTCCAGACATGGAAAAACCAGATCTAATGTAAAGCAATATAAATCTCTGGACAAAGTTTCCAAAAAAGAGAAAAATTGACCTGAATTCCAAAAACACTCTTAAAGAGAAATGAGAATATGTAATGACCTTGCTAGAGAAAGGATAATAACAAAGACCAGCCATGATATGGACTAGCAATATGGACACTTTGATATAAAAATACTACAAATTAGTTGGCTTATGCTTCTTCAATGGGAAGAGGATTGACATTCGAAGGACCTGTGTATTATTTCCCATCAGATAAAGTCTCAATCACAGTATGGGATTATAAATATGGTACACTACATTTATCTTCACTGGAGAGTTGAGGCTTAAAGAAGAAAAAGAGAGTTAGCTTGAATGGTCATGAATTTCTGTGAGTCTTTCATTTGTTTTATATTCACTGTGGGGCAAAATAAAGTTTTGTATCTTCTGTATATTTATTATTAACTTGAGAGTTGCATTGTATGTCTTTCTGAAAAGGAACTGAAGACATATGTATCTGCAGAAATTCAGATATGTTACATTCTGAAGTTGCTGGAGAAGACCCTGATGGACAGTGAGAAGATCAAATAAACCAATATTCTGAAGTTTCAATGTATGCCCTGGGTAATGTAATGAAACAAAGGATATTTTTTAAAATGCCTCTAATACTGAATCCTGCAATGACAAATGTTTAAAGGGATGTGGGAAAACTGAGACACTAATACATTGTTGGTGAAACTGTGAATGGATCCAATCATTCTGGAGAGCAATTTGGAACTATGCCCAAATTGTGCATACCCTTTGATCCAGCAGTGTTTCTACTGGGCTTATATGCCTAAAAGATCTTAAAGGAGGGGGAGGGAAAGGGACCCACGTATGCAAAATTTTTTGTGACAGCCCCTTTTGTAGTGACAAGAAACTGGAAACTGAACAGATGCCTATCAATTGGAGAATGGCTGGATAAGTTATGGTATATGATTGTTGTGGAATATTATTGTTCTGTAAGAAACAATGAACAGAATGATTTCAGAGAATCCTAGAGACTTGCATGAACTGATGCTAAGTGAAATGAGCAGAAGCAGAAAACAAGGCACACTTAGAGAACAGTGATGCCAAAAGGAAAGTGCTCTATGGGATGACATGTTCACATCTTCTTATCTCTGCCATACTTCCTGCAGGCATACCTGCTCACAGGCAGAGGATAATTCACACAAATATTGAGTATTGTATTAAATCACATTGTATTATTCTCAAGGGAAGGCACAAAACAAGATTTTTTGTCAAAAAATATGACAACTAGGTTTATAATGTCCAGCCACACCCAAATCTTACTTAGTTTCTGTACTTATGATGATGATAAATAATAACAATAATATATTGCATGGCATATAATAATCCCACATTCTCCCCTCCATGATATGTATAGAGTAGATTAATCAATAGTGCACCAGCTCCTTGCCTTCTCTTTTATACTCATAATTACACAGATAAATGGGGATGCAGGATAGAAGCACTAATGCAATCAGTCCATACTACAGATCTGATTATTTTTCTTTCATTACTTCCCTCCTTTCTCCATCCCTGATAGGGCAAAATTGTTTCCAGTACATATTTTCTAAAAATTTGATTATACTTCTTTCTGTAAGCTTTGCTCACATGCCAGCACTCATTCTAGCCTCCGATAAGAGAGTTCATTGCACCCACTCTGCTTGCTTATTTCAAATACACTAGCTGCTAGACTATTGCTCTCTTAACCAGCTATGTAGTGCAGGGAATAGAGCATTGGGTCTGGATTCAGATTCAACCTTAGACTGTTGCTAGATATGTGACTTTTGGCAAGTAACAACCTCTAAATGTCTCAGTTTCTTCAACAAAAAACTAAGGATCATAACAGCATCTATATTGCAGAGGGTTGTGAACATCAAATGGTCTAATTTCAGTAAAGAGTTTGGCACATAATAGGTGTTATATAAATGCTTGTTCCTTCTTATGTTCAGTGATATTCATCTTCTCATATGTGTTGTTGCAGAAACAATTGAAGTGGAGTATTGCAGCTTGTTTAAAATTTAAAATAGCATTTTGCTATTGCTGAGGTGACTGACTTTCTCATACTTGGCAGTATTGAGAAAAAAAGGAAGATCTATATGGAGACACTAAATTTCTTGGCTTGAGATGGGAAAAAACTGAAATTTTGTTGTTGCTGTTGTTTAATTTTCCCCTTGAAAGTTTGGAACTGGGAGTGAAAGAATTATTGTTTGATTACTTTGTAATACATGTTATTTTTCAATTAATTTTAATATGCTTTAATTTAATTTAATTGTTGGTTAGCAATGACCTTGCATGAGAATAATTAACTTAAATAACATTCAGGAAGTGGAAAAAAAAGGCACATGAACAGTAGGTGAGGAGGAAGGCATCCTTACCAGTTAATTATCTGGCAATGACAGGTCCTCTTATGGGTCAGTTAGGTGCTGTTATGTGCAGAGAGTACTGGGCTAGAGTCAAGAAGATTCATCTGCCCTCATTTACTAGTTATGTCACTTAATTCTGTTTGCCTCAATTTCTTTATCTGTAAAATGAATTGGAGAAGAAAACGGGCAAACCATTCCAGTATTTTTGCCAAAACAAAACAAATGTATTCATGAAGAGTTGGACAAGATTGAAATAACTGAACAAGTTATGAATCAACTATAAAGAATGATTAAAGAACATGTTTCTAGAGAGGGAAAATAAAGCAAGAGGATCAAATGGCAGTATTTTTTAAGTGAAACAGGTCAGAAAGACAAAAATGGCCATTGACATGCTATTAGCTGATTTTTCTGCCTTTCCTGAATCCTTGTTTCTATTTTGTTCTGGTCACAGTAGTCATTTCTTGCTGCCACATACATTTAATACTTGTACTGGGACCTGTTTGTGTCCAAAGGGAGTGAGTTTTCTTTTAAGACTTATGGAAAAAAAAAAAACATGCTGAGGGAAAAGCCGGCTGCTTCTGTATCAAGGCCACTTTTCTCTCTCACTCTTTTGCATCTGAAAAAAACTCTTTTTACCTCTTCCTTTAGATAAATTCTCCCAAAGTTGATCTCTATTCTGCCATCCTTCCACTTCTACTTTTTCCATCATTTCCACAACCCCAAAAAATTAATGGGTAGTGCTAATGTGATGGACTTGTCATCTGTAGAGGTGGGTAGAAAGCATCATCTTAACTAGCACAGTCTCTCCTTCTTTCTTCAAACCTTACTTTCACCATTTCTTACAAAATCATAGTATTCCAAGACTTTCATATGTTATAGTTTGTTCAATCTCCTTGATCAGTGGATATCTCTACTTTGTTCCCCTTTCTCTGCACTTTTATTACTACAAAAATCCTTCTGGAAATATTATTTTTAAAAAATGTAATCATAGATTTACAACTGCCAATGACCTTAGAAGTAATCTAATTTAACTTCCTCATTTCAAATATGAAGAACCTGAGGCAAAGAAAGATGAAGTGATTACAGAGATAATAAGTAAAAGAGATGGATTTGCAATGAAGGTTCTTTGATTCCAAATCTCTATTCTACTATATGGCATTTGCTTTTACCTTTTTGAAATGTGGCATTAATATTGAATATTGATAAAGCTCTAGCCTTTGGATACTACACTCATTTCTCATGATTCACAAAAACGTAGCATTTAAATTAAGTGTACACATGACTAGAATGTATTTGTCCTGTGATAGGGCATTTGAACACATTTAAAGTGATTAGGACAGAGATAAGTGGTCTAAGAAAAGGCCATGACAGAAAATATATGTTCCCAAGAATGATGAAGTCTTCTTTATCCTCTATGGAAATATTCATCTTTAAAGATGGCTGCCATAGAGATCTTTATACAGAGTAGTTAATTGATGTCTGGAGAAAGGGATCAAGCCCCAGAGAAGGAGGGAACTATATAGTCTCCAGACATGGAAAAACCAGATCTAATGTAAAGCAATATAAATCTCTGGACAAAGTTTCCAAAAAAGAGAAAAATTGACCTGAATTCCAAAAACACTCTTAAAGAGAAATGAGAATATGTAATGACCTTGCTAGAGAAAGGATAATAACAAAAACCAGCCATGATATGGACTAGCAATATGGACACTTTGATATAAAAATACTACAAATTAGTTGGCTTATGCTTCTTCAATGGGAAGAGGATTGACATTCGAAGGACCTGTGTATTATTTCCCATCAGATAAAGTCTCAATCACAGTATGGGATTATAAATATGGTACACTACATTTATCTTCACTGGAGAGTTGAAGCTTAAAGAAGAAAAAGAGAGTTAGCTTGAATGGTCATGAATTTCTGTGAGTCTTTCATTTGTTTTATATTCACTGTGGGGCAAAATAAAGTTTTGTATCTTCCATATATTTATTATTAACTTGAGAGTTGCATTGTATGTCTTTCTGAAAAGGAACTGAAGACATATGTATCTGCAGAAATTCAGATATGTTACATTCTGAAGTTGCTGGAGAAGACCCTGATGGACAGTGAGAAGATCAAATAAACCAATATTCTGAAGTTTCAATGTATGCCCTGGGTAATGTAATGAAACAAAGGATATTTTTTTAAAATGCTTCTAATACTGAATCCTGCAATGACAAATGTTTAAAGGGATGTGGGAAAACTGGGACACTAATACATTGTTGGTGAAACTGTGAATGGATCCAATCATTCTGGAGAGCAATTTGGAACTATGCCCAAATTGTGCATACCCTTTGATCCAGCAGTGTTTCTACTGGGCTTATATGCCTAAAAGATCTTAAAGGAGGGGGAGGGAAAGGGACCCACGTATGCAAAATTTTTTGTGACAGCCCCTTTTGTAGTGACAAGAAACTGGAAACTGAACAGATGCCTATCAATTGGAGAATGGCTGGATAAGTTATGGTATATGATTGTTGTGGAATATTATTGTTCTGTAAGAAACAATGAACAGAATGATTTCAGAGAATCCTAGAGACTTGCATGAACTGATGCTAAGTGAAATGAGCAGAAGCAGGAGATCATTATATACAGCAACATCAATATTATAGGATGATCAATTCTGAGACGTGGCTATCTTCAACAATGAGATGATTCAAACCAGTTCCAATTGTTTAGTGATGAAGAGACTAATGTGTCTCAGAGAGGGAACTATGGGAACTGAGTGTGGTTATTCTTTTTGGTTTTGTTTGCTCACATTTTATTTTGCTTTTCATCTTTTTTATGGTTTGATTTATTTTTTTTGAGCAGCAAGATAATTGTATAAACATATCTACATATATTGGATTTAACATATATTTCTACCATGTTTAACATATATTGGATGACTTGTCATCTAGAGAAGGGGGTGGGAAAGGGGGGAATTAGAACACAAGGTTTTGCAAGAGCTAATGTTAAAAAATTGTCCGAGCATATGTTTTTTTTTAAATTTTTATTTAATAATTACTTTATATTGACTCTCGTTTCTGTTCCGATTTTTTTTCCCTCCCTCCCTCCACCCCCTCCCCTAGATGGCAAGCAGTCCTTTATATGTTGGATATGTCATGCATATGTTTTGAAAAATAAAAAGGTTAATAAAAGGAAGACTGAATCCTATTTATATAAACCCAGAGAGAAGAAAACCAGAATATGGATTATGTGTGCTTTCACTCAGATCTTTGAAAAAAATGAAATAGGACCAAGGACAGAGACCCAATATGTTGCATTAAAGATGTTCTCCCCACTTGATCTTTATCTAGTTCTGAAACATCCGTCATGTAGCCAAATTCTCTGGTCTGTCCATTTCCATTTTATTCTTCCATGGTAAGTGCTTGAAAGACATTGCCAAATATTGTTTTTAAATCCAGGAATCCTTTGGAATGTCTTCATAATTATTCAAGTAACTGTCAATCTCCACAAACAACTACAACAACAGCAACAGCAACAAAAACCACCAAATGATATTAGTATAGAGCATATTTTGAGAGAAAACTATGCTGACTAATTGGGATTACCACTGTTTAAAATCATTATTTTAACAATGTCTTCTAGAACTTTTTTTAGAAATTGAATTACTCATTGGCCTATAGTTTGATCAATCTACTTTCTTCCCCTTTTTGGAAAATTAAAAAAAAAGTTTGCCTTTCTCCTACTTTTCATTTGCTACAATTTTCCAAATATTGCTGAGAGTAATTCAGCAACATACTCACATGTTCTTCCAATATCAATGTAGGCAATTCATATAGTTCTAGTGATCTGAATTCAGTGATGTTTTTCCATCTTCCCATTTGTGATAAAATTCAATTTCTTGAAAACCATTTCTTCTGCCTTTCCCAAATTGAATTACTATTATGAAAACATGCTCAAACTTATTCAAGTTTGCTATTGTGTCACCTACCCCCAGACATACAAAGCTTGAAGCCTCAAGTGAAGATTCGTAAGTAGGGCCAGTAGTATTTTCTAAACTCCATTCAAGTTTGGTTATTTCCTTAAGATTTGGCATTTGTCTGAGGAAAATAATATCCTTTAGGAATAAAGAGATTTAGAGAGCCTTTAGGAGCCCTGAGTAAAGTAATCTATTACTACCCCAAATTCCCACTTTCTTCTTGGTTTGTTCAGATATGGTCAGATCATATTCCCCCAAGCCAATTTAATATTAAAATATTAGGCTTGTATAATATAGAGACTCAAAACTTTGCTTTGCTTTCTTCTTTCTCTTCTTTCTCTTCCTCTTTTCTTCAAATATTCTTACCACCAAAGATGTGTCCTGCAAGAATGTAGACTACCATATAAATCTTCAGTTCCCTTTGTATACAAACTCCCATTCTCTCCATTTCAGTAAATTCTCACAGGCATCAATTATTTAGAATGCCTATGGAAATTTTTTTATCATTTAAAATTTAATATTTGTGTATGAAAAAGCTAAAAATAAGAGAACTGATAGAAGATGGTAAGAAAGGGAAAGGTGGCAGGTGTGTGGGGGGAGTGGATATGAGATGACCTTCTGCTTTACAAATACGTTCTACTCATGGAATATAAAAAGCTGAGGGCCTCCATAGAAAAGATCAACCAAATCCTGCCAACATGAACCCTCTGTTGATCCTGGCTTTTGTGGGAGCAGCTGGTGAGCCCCTCTAATCACCTTATGTCATTCCTTGCTGCCTCTTCTAGCCTGTAGAACATTCTGGCCATTCTCTCAATTCATCCTTTTGTCTTCAGTTACCTACCCCATATCTATCTACTTTCTCTCTTCACCTGCTAACAATCTCTTCTAGATCCCCTTTCCAATCCCCCTTTACTTCATCTACCTTTCTCTGTCCCCAATATGCACAACTATAGGATCTTTCATAACCAAACTTCTCCATGCAATGATAGACTTGGAAATGTGTGGAAATGAAATTTCTAGCAGAACAAACTAGGAAGAAAGGAAACAAGAGGAAGTAGAAAAACTATCTATGATTCAAAAACTATTAGGTCAAAGATAAGAGAGAATCAGTGAACGAGGAAGCTAATCTGGAGAGGAAGAGACACGAGAAGGGAAGGGATAGAATCACATTCATAGTAATCAATTGTGAGCTTCTTAAGGGAAGAAAATATTTCATTTTTATGTTTGCTTCCTCCAGTTCTAACAAGAGTATATACTTAATTAATGATTCTTGATTGATTTTACTGCCTATAAAAATAAGAATATTCTTCTCTGTTTTTAACCTAAGGACATAGAATGTAGATATGAGAAAGTATGAGAAAGTACAGCTGAATGCAGGATGCAGCTTGGGGAGAATCTAGAAGACAGAAAGATGGAGCAGAAGAAGAAATAGAGAAACAGAAATAGAAAAAGATGGAGACAAATGGAGAGAAAGAAGCAGAGAGAGAAACAGAAACAGAGAGACAGAGAAACACAGAGAGAAATGTAGACAGGGAAACAGAGGTATTGATTATGTTAACCCATGTCATAATAGCAGTGATCTTCACAAATTGGGAGGGATTTTGTAGAAGACAAATTCGAGAAAGCATTCCTAGGGCTTAGGCTTCACATACTACTAAATTCCCTTCTCCAAATTTCTCCCCCCCACCAAGTTGCTTTCTCCACTGATGATGATGACAAGATCGTCGGGGGCTACACCTGTGAGAACAGCCTCCCCTACCAGGTGTCCCTGAATTCTGGCTACCATTTCTGTGGTGGTTCCCTCATCAATGAACAGTGGGTGGTGTCAGCTGCTCATTGCTACAAATCGTAAGTGACAGAACTGGTGCTGGCCCCAGGGTGGGTTCTACAGCCAGTTGGTTATGGTAGCTTTTGGAGACTTCATGGAGAAAAATGCATGCAATTTGGGGTGAAAGGCAGAAATTCCAAGAAGTTAGACTCATGATCCAAACTTCAGACTGTGATAAAAAGAAGTGGATATAAGAATAAAATGGGAATAGAGTGATTCATAAATTAAACGTGGTGATACATGACTGAAAATGAATGAGACAGAGTAAGCAAAAACCCAGAGTTAGAAATAAAGCACAGCTTTCAAATGCTTAGGAATAATGTTTTGTTCCTCTACAACACCCTATCATGAAAGCAAAAAGCCAGCAGGTTTTTTGCAATATCCACATCCTGCATGTCCACCTAGAGCAGGATTGTAGTCAGTGCTAGACACACACACACACACACGCCCACATAACTCCACATCACTGAATGGGTGCTGATTCAGTCAAACTAAGACATGTTGGCAATATTAGCTCAAAAAAGACATAGATCTCCCATTTCATACAAGGCTCTGGAGGGGAAAATGAGGCAAGTAATCTTGGACAGCTCTCCCTCACTTAAATCCAATTCACTTGCATATCATGGCATCACCTCCTTGATGTCATGGTCCTCTTTGAGAATGAAAAATAAACAAGAAACTCTACATTTAAAATGATCTAAGATGTACAGAATTCTAGGTACAAAGTCTATCCAGTTCTTAGAAGAGAGTACCTTTAGTGGTCACATCCAACACTGAAAAAAAAATTGTCCTTATCAGCCGAATGCAGGTGAGACTAGGAGAGCATAACATTGAGGTCCTTGAGGGAAATGAACAGTTCATCGATGCCGAAAAGATCATCCGCCATCCAAACTACAACAGCCGTAACCTGAATAATGACATCATGCTGATCAAGCTGAAAACCCCAGCTGTCCTCAACTCTCGTGTGGCTACCATTTCTCTGCCCAAAACCTGTGCACCTGCAGGCACTGAGTGTCTCATCTCTGGTTGGGGCAACATGGCAAGCTTTGGTGGTGAGTAGCTTTGCCCTGTCCCTTACTTTTGCATTAGATCAACACATCTCCACTGACTTTAAATCAGCTTCTCCCTTCTTATTTTTATTGATAGTATGCCTATATCTTTCCTCTCCCTTCCTGATCTCCAGTATCCCAGGGGGAAATATTTCTTGGTTGATGACAACAACCAACATAGAAATACTCCAAAGCCACTTTCCCAA